>NW_017619829.1:0-165000 GCF_001879475.1 Ipomoea nil | reverse complement strand
TTATTGCACGAATAAAAAGTGTTTCAATTGATAAAGTAAATTAATAAGAAATAGTCCTAAAAAATAAATTGCAGTATATAAATTTATATACACATATGATATAGCCAGAATAATTTAAATATATAATAGGAATAAACCTGATGAGATGACAGAACACCACAAGAAGGATGGTTAACACACTCAACTTGGCCATTCCTAACAAATATATGCAACTCTTTATAAATTTTTTTCTCTTCGTTGTTGATAATTATGTGGTCAATCGATTCGTTTATATAGGTAATATTATAATGTATGATTACCTTATGTAATACGATTATCTCTAAAAGGTAAAAAAATGATTATGAGAATGCAAAATCACCTAATGTGATTGATTGCCATATTGGGAAAGTTATATTAAATATTTTGGTTAATGATTATGCTTAATGGTAACAAGTTCGTTTAAAATGGAAAATATATATATTCATAAAATTGAGATATTCTATTTAATGGTAACAAGTTCTTTTAAAGCTGATCAAGTGAAGCTCAGGAAAAAAAAAAAAAAAGCATTCAAAAAAAAAAAAAGTTCTTTTAAAATGGAAAATATATATTCATAATAAATTGAGATATTCTGTTTAATGGTAACAAGTTCTTTTGAAATGAAAAATATATATTCATAATAAATTGAGATATTCTGTTTAATGGTAACAAGTTCTTTTAAAATGGAAAATATATATTCATAAAATTGAGATATTCTATTTAATTTATTTAAATATTATGTATATATATATATATATATATATATATATATATATATATATATATATAGTGAATTCATTGCGGCGCGGAATTATCCTCTTCAATTCTTTGTCGTGTTTGTAATTATTTTAATTTTAAAAATTTGTGTAATTTAAATTTTTATTTGTTCTGAATTTCAATTAAAAAAATTAAATTTTGTGATTGGTGTGTGCGTTTCTTTGTTCATGTGTGTGCATAAACAAGATCTCATGCTTTTATTTTCCTACGTTGGTGTGTGCACGTATTAGAGATGTGTGTGCGACTAGACGGTATGGCGTGTGCATAAACATGATCTCATGATCTTATTATTGTGTTCGACATCGTCCACAATATCATAATGATGAGAACTGTAATGGATTGTAATAACAGTGATGAATTACAATAGCACAAGACCTAGGTATATGTACAAGAAGAGACTTTGGGAGACTTAAGGAGACTAGGATTGGGAATCATATGTAAACTCAAATACATAGATCGAGTCCTAATACTATCCCTTAAACACAAGGTACAGATGTGACCTGTAGCTTGTTTCTAAGAAAAGAAAACATAGGACATGCTAAAGCTTTTGTAAATATGTCAGCAAGTTGATCTTTGATAGAGATAAAGTTGACTTGAATCTCTCCCTTGGCAACTCTGTCTCTCACAAAATGATAGTCAATTTCAACATATTTAGTGCGAGCATGAAAAATAGGAGTAGCACACAAATATGTAGCACCAAGATTATCACACCACAACTTTGGAACTGAAATCCTAGTGATGCCAATCTCGCGTAAGAGGGAGAGAACCCAGATCACTTCAGCACAAACATCAGCTAACCCCTTGTATTCAGCCTCCGTAGAGGATCTTGCAACTGTTTTTTGCTTCTTGCATGCCCAAGACACAAGATTTGATCCAAGAAAAACAACATAACCACTGGTTGACTTACGATCCTCAGGGCAGCCAGCCTAGTCTGAGTCAGAGAAGGCATGTAATTCTCTAGATTCAGATTTTCGGATACGTAAACCATAAGATAATGTCCCCTGACATACCTCAATACACGTTTGGCTTGTTCCCAATGAGTGACTATCGGAGCATGCATGTGTTGACAAAGTTGATTGACTACAAAGGATAAATCTGGTCTGGTGATAGTAAGATACTGAAGAGCTCCAGCCAGACTTCGATATTACGTAGGATCATCATATAAATCTGTTGAATTAGCAAGAGATTTCGAAACTGGTATTGGAGTGGATAGAGATTTGCAATCAGTCATACCAGCACGTTTCAAAATATCCAACATATACCGTTGTTGAGATAAAAGAATTCCATCACTACATTTAATGGTTTCAATGCCAAGAAAGAAACCTGGTTCACCAAGATCCCTAATCTTGAAAGTAGTAGATAATTTTGACAATAAATAACTCACAAGATTCAAATCACTGCTCATCGCCAGAATGTCATCAACATAGACAAGAAGATAAACATAAGTAGAATTCTAGGAGTAATAGAATTGTGACAAATCTGTTTTCGATGCCTAGAATCGAACAGATAATAAAAATGCATGAAGACGGTTAAACCAAGCTCTTGGGGCTTGTTTCAACCCATACAATGATCTCTTCAACAAGCAGACATGATTAGGAAATTGAACATCAATATATCCAGGTGGTTGCCGCACGTAAATAGTTTCAGTCAAATTACCATTAAGAAAATCATTATAAACATCTAGTTGTCTCACAGTCCAACCAGAAGATATAGCTAAAGAAAGAAGCAACCTGACTGTGGTTGGTTTTACAACTAGACTGAACGTGTCAAAAAAGTCTTGACAAGGAACCTGATTAAACCCCTTAGCTACCAACTTGGCTTTGTATCTCTCAATTGAACCATCCGCTTTTCTCTTGGTTCGAAAAACACATTTACATCCAATCACATTTTGATCAGGTTTAGACGGAACCAGACACCATGTCTGATTCTACAATAAAGCATTAAATTCCTCATCCATGGCCTGGCGCCATTCTAAGTGTTTGACAGCCTGTGTGTAACAAGTGGGATCAGTGGTGCAAACCTGAGCTGTAACACCCCTAAATTTTAAAACTTTCATTGCTTATGAAATAAAAAGGCAATATTATCATTAAATCCCAAAGAGAGCATAACTAAAGATAATTGTTGGGGTGTTATGCCACATCTGAGCTGGAAAACTCATATGCACAGGCTAAACTAACCAAACAGTGGAAATCCTCAAATCAATGTCAAGTACATCATCATGGCACGCAGGCCGATAAGGAACTAAACTAGCTAAACCACGGGTCTAACTAGCGCGCTCCGGAGGTACTCATCTGTGCCTGAAAGCCAAATATATCTGTTCAGCGAATAATGCTGGTAACCCACTCTAACGTGTTAAACACAATATAGGTAGATATATATATATAAGGAAAATCATTTTGAAGCTGGAATACATATATACTTATGAAACTCTAATTTAAAACCGAGAATAGACTCAATCAAGCAAGGGTAGGCACATTTAACAGAATTAGTCACGCATATAAAGATACTAGCATGCACCCTAAGGTCACAAGACTATTTCATATCAATCATATCAGTATTCAATCACTATTTCAAACACGTAAACACATTTGGTGGTGCCGCAGGACCAATCGCATGCCCATACATGAGGGTCAGCGCATATAGCTCTGACACGGCCCCGAAGCACCCTGCTTGTACCGCAGCACAAGGAGATTGATCGCAACCAATCGATGAACCGCAACTCATTTATAACGTTTGATCGCAACCAAACGGTGGACCGCAGCCCGAATAGTATGTACATCTGATCGCAACCAGATTATGGACCGCAGTCCTATATATATATAACAGCCGATGGTTTTCAACCCATCCAACTGCCTGTATAGCCGACCGATCGCAACCGGCCGGGTTAACAGCCGATGGTTCTCAACCCATCCAACTGCCTGTATAGCCAATTGATCGCAACCAATTGGGGTATCATGCACAATTAACACATAGCCAAGCACATGCAACCCACATTAACACATAAGGAGGAGGGGTGGGGGGGGGGGGGGGGGGGAATCATTGGGGAACACTTATCCTAATATAACTTATGCGTGGTCAACCACATTAGACTTACTTGAGACACGCCTAAGGGGTCATGCACCATCCTCCTAGGCCAACGGGATATCAATTCAACTAGCATGCAATATACAAGACTTCTCCTTTATCCTAAGAACGGTACCCGATACATCAAACTAGACGAATACGCGACAAACGGGGTATGACGGGACATTACGGGATACGGGGAAACATCAAACGAGGAAAAACACCATAATCCACACTGGGATTCCAGCGGGTGGCCGGCGAGTGGAGGGCCACCCGTCGGCTGCCCGCCGACGGCAAGTCACGAGGTAGCGGGTGCCCAGCGGGCAGTCGCCTGCCCGCTAGCTGCCCGCTGCCAGGCGGTGTTTATGGGCAGCGGGTAGGTGGCGGGTACCCCTGCCCCCACCTACCCCCACTGACTCCTATGTAATAACTCGGTCCCGGGATCCCTCGTGGAACCCGAAACCATGTCCAGACACATTAAACACAACAATGACACCACGTACTAAAGTAATGGATTAAAACCAAGAATCAGATTAAATACATCCTAACACGACTCCTAAACATGTCAAGACTCAACACCCGAACATGCGACGTCCCTCCCAAACATACCAAGAATAACACAATATGAAATCCATGTTTTAACCCTATGGCTCTAGTCATAATTAAAACATAAGATCATTTATATAATTTATCTTAGAATCAAGAACATCAAGATTATCACATAAGTATCAAGATCAACGTATAAACATCAAGATTATCTCATAAACATCATGATTATCTCATAACCATCATATCAATCTCAAGAAAAGCCTTATCAAGTTGCAAACACAGAATCACACATCAAGGGAGCCAATGAAGGAGATTATAGCAAGGAAAATAGATTTTGTTGAGACATGGGTTACCTCTTAGCCTTAATTAGAATCCTTGGCTACTAAGGTTCTTTTCTAAGATCTCCTCTTCGTGATTTCTCCTACGTTAGGTGATAGGGGAATTCTTGGGAATCCTTGTGTGGTGGAATCTATTGTGGTTTGATTTCTAGGTGCCTCCTAGGTCCTTATATACATTTAAGAGTCCTAACTAGGGTCTGAATGGTAAGGATTTACTTATTCTATTCGTTATAGGACTAAGGGTTTGGTTTAGGGATAAGGGTCCATGATCCATGGTGGACCCCTCTCAATTAATTAAAGGAATTCAATTCGCTTTTAATGGTAAGTAATTAAATAATTAGTTTGGGTTAGAGGTCGTAACACAGGGTGTTACACCCTCCCCCCTTACAAGAGGCTTCAGGGGTGCATGGATCCATTCTATCACCCTTGGACGTCACGCATTTGGACTCTTGGTTTAGGAAATGTGGCTCCATGTGGAGTTTGCTGGGGGTAGAGTGGAGCTTGGTGAGGTGGTCGACAAGTAGTGTTTGGGAAGTTTGGGTCTACCTTGGTTTCCGGTTCTCGAGCTAGACGCCTCGCGTGTGCCCAACATAGCCTCGATTGCCGCCGCTCTCGGGTGTAGTGAGTTGGTTGCGAGAATTAGGGATAGGAACTAGTCATCCATGATCCGGTTCTGCCTGGTGTGTTGCGCGAGGATGCGCTCATTGATGGACCTGTCATCTCGGTCCTCCATGTTCCCTCTTCCTTGTGTGGGTGCAGGCGGGTTAGGTTCGCTGTCTTCTTCCTGTTCCTCCTATTCTCCACATTCTTGCACTGCCCGTCTTAGTTTCTTGTTAGAGATCTCCAACTGGTCAACCAACTCCCGTCGTTCTTCTGTGGGTTTCAGGCAAACCTCCTCGAGGGTGATGTACTGTCCCTCTCTGACATGGTAGATTTCATTGCGGCGGAGGTTCTGTGTAACACCCCAGATTTTCAAGACATTTAAAACTTATAAAATAAAGGTGAAATCTCATTAAATCCCAAAGCATAATACAAGGGTACGGGGTGCTATGCCACACCTGAGCTAGAGAACTCAGGTGCACAGGCTAACTAACTAATATCCTCAATAATGTAAATGCATAAGCATGGCACGCAGGCCGAAAGGGAAACTATCTACTTCTACGCTCCAAGTTCTAGCGCGCTCCAGTTCAACCAAATCGGGGTAACATGCACACATAACACATAGCAAGCACATGCAACCCACATTAACACATTGGGAAGGGGGGAAAACGTATAACAAAACCTATGCGTGATCCTTCACATACTAAGAATAGTCCTAAGGGGTTCATACTCCTTATACCTAGGTCAACGGGATCCCAATTCAACTAGCATGCAATATACAAGACTCATACGACCTACGAACGGTACCCGGAAATCAAACTAGACATAGGCACGATAGACGGAGTCCGTTGGGACACCACGGGGGTCGGGGGAACATCAAACGGGGAAGCCGGGGTCCCGAAGTGGGGTACAAACCAGCGGGTAGCCGGTGGATGAGGGGTCACCCGCCGGCGGCACTGTTCCGGGCAGCGGGTGCCCGGCGGGCAGCTGCCCGCTGCCGGCGTTGCCCAACTAGGCCGCGGGTAGGTGGTGGGTCCCCTACCCCCACCTACCCCCCACTGACTCTTTTTCACCAAAAACGCCCCGGGAACCTTTGTGGAACCCGAAACCATGCTTAGACACTTTTAAACGCAATCGATAACACACGTAGACAATTAACTGATCAAAATTAAGAAACATATGGCACATAACCTATCATGCTTTTCTAAACACAATCAACACCCAATCATGCGAATTCCCATCCATTATACCAAGAATAATTCCATACGAATTCCACAATATAACCTAGGGTTCTAATTATTTTTAAATCAATAAGAACACAATTCACCTTCCAAAATCAAGATTCGGTAGGAATATCATATAACTATCAAGAACCTCATATAATCATTAAGAACATCAAGAACACCATATAATTATCAAGAACGTCATATCATCATCAAGAGCACCATAATTATCAAGACCCTCTCCTCATCAAGATCACCCATGGAATCATCCCACCAATCATCAATAATAATATCACAAATAATCAATACACAATATTATGGGGAAATCCTAAGAAGGGAATCATAGCTAAGAAAATAGGTTTTGTTGAGACATGGGTTACCTCTTAGCCTTAATTAATTCCTTGGCTATGAAGGGTCTTTCTTTAAGCTTTCTTGTTTTCTTGATTTCTTGATTTCTTCTAAGGGAATTCTTGGACCTCTTTGGGTGGTGAGACATTATTGTGGTGGGAGTTCTAGGTGCATCCTTATGTTCCCTATTTATATATTTAAGAGTCTTACTTAGGGCCTAATTACCATAGGTTTGCTAACTCTATTCCTTTTAGGACTAAGGATTGGGTTTAGAGATGAGGGCCCACGGACAATGGTGGGCCTTTAGTCTAATTAATTTTTGTAATTTAATTCTTTCTTTTGGGTTATTGATTAAATGATTTAATTGATTTTAGGGATCGTAACACGGGGTGTTACACTCTCCCCCCCCCTTAACAGGAAGCTTCGTCCCCGAAGCTTGGTCCTTGTCGAGTGACTTCATCTTAGTTACCTGGTGTGAAAAGTTCGGGGTAGCGTTCCCTCATCGTGTCCTTGAGTTCCCATGTAGCTTCCTCGGCCCCATGGTTGGTCCAGAGAACTTTCACCATTTCTATGGCTCGACGTCGTGTGGTTCTTGTCTTGGTGTCCAGGATTCTCACGGGTTTTTCTTCGTATACTAGTGACTCGTCGAGGTCCACGACCTCGGGTTGAAGCACGTGGCTTGGGTCGTGCACGTATTTCTTTAGCTGGGATATGTGGAATACGTTGTGTACTCGTTCTAGTTCAACGGGTAGCGCGAGGCGATAGGCTAGGTTCCCAACTCTTTCTATGATTTCATAGGGGCCGATAAATCGTGGGCTGAGCTTCCCTTTTCTTCCGAATCTCATCACCCCTCGTGTGGGCGAGATTCTCAACCAGACCTTGTCCCCGGTGTTGAACTCGGCTTGTTTCCTCTTTAGGTCGGCATAGGACTTCTGGCGGTCCTGGGCAGCCTTCATCCTTTCCCGGATGTGCTTGACCTTGGTGATGGTATCTTGTAGGTGTTGGGGCCCTAGTGCTATTGGGTCGACCATGTCTTCCCAACATATGGGGGTTCTACACTTTTGTCCGTATAGAGCTTCGTAGGGCGCCATACGAATGCTCGCGTGGTAGCTGTTGTTGTATGAGAATTCAATAAGGTCTAGGTGTTCCTCCCATGTCCCTTGAAAGTCTAACACACAGGCTCTTAGCATGTCTTCGAGAGTCTGAATGGTTCTCTCGGTTTGGCCGTCCGTGGTGCAGTGGAAGGCAGTGCTTAGTTTTAGTTGTGTTCCCAAGGCTAATTGCAGTGATTTCCAGAATTGTGAGAGGAACCTGGAGTCTCTATCGGATACGATGTTTCGGGGGACTCCGTGGTACTTCACTACTCGGCTCAAGTAGGCTTGGGCTAGTTGTGTCATTGTCCACGTTTCCTTCATGGCAATGAATCGCGCCGTTTTGGTTAGTCGGTCCACTATGACCCAAATCTTATCCTTGCCGGTCTTTGTTGAGGGTAATCCTCCGACGAAGTCCATGGATATGGAATCCCACTTTCCTCGTGGTATCTCAAGGGGTTGTACGAGTCCCTTGGGTTTGCATCGTTCGGCCTTCACCCTTTGGCAATTCAGACACTTGGCCACGAAATCCGCGATTTCCTTTTTCATGTTGGGCCACCAAAACGACCTTTTTATGTATTGGTATAGTTTGTCACCCCCTGGGTGAACAGAGTATGGGGAGTTGTGTCCTTCCTCCAAGATTTGTTGTTTCAAGTGGGGGTGCGTCGAGGGCACGCACCACCTACCTTGGTAACGGAGACTGTCGTCTTCGTGTATTTTGAAGGGTCCTTCCTTCCCCCGGGTTAGGTCGAGGCGGATCTTATCTAGTTCTGGATCCTGCTGTTGTCTTATTTTGATTTCCTCGAAGAGTGTAGGTATGACTTGTGCGTTGAGCAAGTGGACGTCGGGGTGGGTTTGATCTTGCTTTATTATTTCCAAATTCAGTCTTTGGAAGTCCCTGTACAGCTGGTCCGGTAGGATCCAGGTGGTGTTGAGGGAGTGGTTAGCCTTCCTGCTTAGGGCATCCGCCACAACGTTAGCTTTTCCCTCATGGTATTGGATGTCCAGGTCGTAGTCCTTTATGAGTTCCAACCACCTCCGTTGTCTCATGTTTAGGTCTTTCTGGGTGAAGATGTACTTTAGGCTCTTATGGTCCGTGTAAATCTTGCATTGCACCCCATATAAGTAATGCCTCCAAATTTTTAGCGCGAACATGATAGCGGCTAGTTCGAGGTCGTGGGTGGGGTAGTTTTCTTCGTGGGTTTTGAGCTGCCTGGATGCGTAGGCTATTACTCGCCCTTTTTGCATTAGCACGCACCCCAATCCCTTTTTGGATGCGTCGCTGAAGACCTCGAATCCTTCCTCCCCGGAGGGGATGGCGAGTACGGGTGCCGTGGTTAGCTTATCCTTCAATTCTTGAAAGGCCGAGATGCAGTCGTTGTCCCATCGGAAGGGGGTTTCCTTTTCCATGAGTTTGTTGAAGGGTTGGGCTATCCTGGTGAAGTCGGGTACAAACTTCCTGTAGTAGCCTGCCAAGCCTAGGAAGCTTCGGACTTCTGTGAGTGAGCTCGGTGTGGTCCATTCCTTAACGGCACGGATTTTGGCGGGGTCCACCTTAATTCCTTCCTTGGCTATCACGTGGCCTAGGAAGGCCACACTGTCTTTCCAGAATTCGCATTTAGAGAACTTGGCGTATAGTTGGTGCTTTCTTAGAGTTTGCAGGGTTATGCGGAGGTGTCTTTCATGCTCTTCCTTGTTTCGGGAGTAGACTAGGATGTCGTCAATGAATACAATGACGAAGTCATCCAAGTGGGGTCGGAATACTCGGTTCATGAGGTCCATGAATATGGCAGGTGCGTTGGTGAGTCCGAAGGGCATTACTGTGAATTCATAGTGGCCGTAACGTGTCCGGAAAGCTGTTTTCTGAATGTCCGGTTTGGCCACTTGTATTTGGTGATACCCGGATCTTAGATCAATTTTCGAAAATACCCCTGCCCCTTTAAGTTGGTCGAACAAGTCGTCGATTCGGGGAAGGGGGTACTTATTCTTTATTGTGACTTGGTTAAGTTCCCTGTAGTCGATGCACAGGCGCATGCTTCCATCCTTCTTTTTAACAAACAACACTGGCGCTCCCCATGGGGAGGTGCTTGGGCGGATGTAGCCCTTGTCTAGCAATTCCTGTAGTTGCGTTTTCAGTTCCTTCATTTCTTTTGGTGCCAACCGGTAGGGTGGTTTAGAAATCGGGGCAGCGCCCGGTACGAGATCTATGGTGAACTCGACTTCTCTGGCTGGGGGTGCCCCGGGGATTTCGTCTGGGAAGACGTCGGTGAATTCGTTTACCACTAGAATGGTTTGTGGTTCGGGGGTTTTGGTATTGAGGTCCTCGACCGTACATAGGAAGGCCTCGTTTCCCTTGTTTAGGTATTTCTTCATTTTCATCATGTTCACCAATTTGATCCCGGCTTCCCGGTGGGTCCCACGGTATGACACTCTCTAACCGTTTGGTCCCCGTAGGACCACTTTTTGTTCTCCGCATAGGATTTGTGCTTGGTATTTCCCTAGCCAATCCATGCCCAAAATCACCTGTACCCCATCCAGTTTGAATCGGATTAAGTCGCTAGGAAATTCCACCCCTTGTATGGTAATCATTACATTTTCGAACATGCGGTCGCACTTTAGGATCTCGCCGGAGGCCACCTTGACCTGAAGTCGGACCTTGGTGCTGGCGTTGAGGCCGAGCTGAGTGGAAAACTCAGTTGCTATGAACGAGTTGGTAGCCCCTGAGTCAAATAATATAGTGGCGGGGGTGGCGTGTACCAGGAAGGTTCCGGAGACTATGTTGCTATCTCCAATCCTGGCTTTGCTTAGAGTAAGGATTCTTCCTTGAACGGTTGGTGTTGTGACCTGGTGAGGTGAGGCGGCCCTGGGGTTTTTAGGCCCGCGGGTGGAGTTTATGTGATTTCCTTCAGATTTCCTTTTGTACCCCAGGTGTGTCTCCCGGGGTTGGTTTGACACTTATTGTAGTTGGGACGCCTTGGCATAGGCCTCCCCGAGGGTTCTTGGCTCTTGTGTGGCCAGGGCTTTTTGATATTCGGGAGCAAGGCCTGTTATGAACCTTTCGATCCTGATCCTCTCGGTGGGTACTAGCTCGGGGATGAGGCGAGCCAGTCGATGGAATTGTTGGTAGTATTCCGTGATCGAGGTTGCACCTTGTCTTAGGTGGAGGAATTCTTCGTATATGGTGGCTCTTAGATGATTGGGATAAAATCGTTCTCGTAGTCGTGTTTTTAGGGATTCCCAGTTGAATCCATGGATATGTTCACATGTGGGTCCCTCGTGAGCCCACCAGGTATCGGCCTCGTGCTTGAAGTAGAAGGAGGCTATTCTTACTTGGTGGTTCTCGGGACATTTGGTTGTCCTGAATATCTTGTCGAAAGTCCCGATCCATTCCTCGAGGGTTGTGGGGTCTTCGTTCCCTGAGAAGGTGGGTGGTTGATGTGCCGAGACTTGGTGGTGGATTTCCAGGTTCTCGTTTGTTGATAAAGGTAGGGGAACAGTTGTCCTCAGTGCCTGGGCAATTTGGGCCAGGTGTTGTAGATTTTGAGTCAGGAATTCCTGAGTGGGGAGTTCTGGTGCTCCAACCTGTCTCCTTTTCGGTGCCATCCTGGTGTTCATAGGTCGATGTTATTTTGCATTCTCACCTTGATGCAATAAGCGGAGGAATAAAGTGAGGGAAGGTTACGTGTAGGTCTCACAATCTCACCGCGCGTCCTAAGATTCATGAATCCTATGTCCCTTAATACATAGAGTTTAAGCCTAATGTCCTAAAGTCCGGTCTTAAGAGTCTTATCCTAGGGTCAAACTTAGGCTCTGATACCAACTGTAACACCCCAGATTTTCAAGACATTTAAAACTTATAAAATAAAGGTGAAATCTCATTAAATCCCAAAGCATAATACAAGGGTACGGGGTGCTATGCCACACCTGAGCTAGAGAACTCAGGTGCACAGGCTAACTAACTAATATCCTCAATAATGTAAATGCATAAGCATGGCACGCAGGCCGAAAGGGAAACTATCTACTTCTACGCTCCAAGTTCTAGCGCGCTCCAGTGACTTATTCTTCTGTGCCTGAAAGCCAAATATATCTGTTCAGCGAGAGATGCTGGTAACCCACTCCAACGCGTTGAAATACAATACATATAGTTATATACATAGATATACGAAAAGTCATTTCGAAGCATGAAGATATATCCTAAGAGACTCTAGCATTCAAATCAGGGGACCGACTCGACAAATAGGGGTACACACAATCAACAGTCATAATCAAGCATATACAATTCTCACATAGGGCACAGTTATAGATAAACGCAACCCAATTAAACATGTATAGTTTACTAGCAAGAATCCTACGGTCACGTTTCCATATCAGTCACATCATCAATCCTTCTTATCTCATCATATAGCACACTTTGTTGGCGCCACAGGACTAATCGCATGCCCATACATGAGGGTCAGCGCATATAGCTCTGACACGGCCCCGCAGCACCCTGCCCCGTCTCACAATACGGAGGGGTCGATCGCAACCGACCGATGAGCTGCAGCTCTATATAATATTTATATACCTGACCGGTCTTTACCAGCCTGGTTAACAGTTGGGATGGTTCTCAACCCATTCAACTGCCCGTATAGTGGACCTCAGTCCTATATAATATTTATATACCTGACCGGTCTTTACCAGCCTGGTTAACAGGCGGTATAGTTCTCAGCCCATTCGACTGCCCGTATAGCCCGATTGATTTCAACCAAATCGGGGTAACATGCACACATAACACATAGCAAGCACATGCAACCCACATTAACACATTGGGAAGGGGGGAAAACGTATAACAAAACCTATGCGTGATCCTTCACATACTAAGAATAGTCCTAAGGGGTTCTTACTCCTTATACCTAGGTCAACGGGATCCCAATTCAACTAGCATGCAATATACAAGACTCATACGACCTACGAACGGTACCCGGAAATCAAACTAGACATAGGCACGATAGACGGTGTCCGTTGGGACACCACGGGGGTCGGGGGAACATCAAACGGGGAAGCCGGGGTCCCGAAGTGGGGTACAAACCAGCGGGTAGCCGGTGGGTGAGGGGTCACCCGCCGGCTGCCCGCCGGCGGCACTGTTCCGGGCAGCGGGTGCCCGGCGGGCAGCTGCCCGCCCGCCGGCTGCCCGCTGCCGGCGTTGCCCAACTAGGCCGCGGGTAGGTGGTGGGTCCCCTACCCCCACCTACCCCCCACTGACTCTTTTTCACCAAAAACGCCCCTGGAACCTTTGTGGAACCCGAAACCATGCTTAGACACTTTTAAATGCAATCGATAACACACGTAGACAATTAACGGATCAAAATTAAGAAACATATGGCACATAACCTATCATGCTTTTCTAAACACAATCAACACCCAATCATGCGAATTCCCATCCATTATACCAAGAATAATTCCATACGAATTCCACGATATAACCTAGGGTTCTAATTATTTTTAAATCAATAAGAACACAATTCACCTTCCAAAATCAAGATTCGGTAGGAATATCATATAACTATCAAGAACCTCATATAATCATTAAGAACATCAAGAACACCATATAATTATCAAGAACGTCATATCATCATCAAGAGCACCATAATTATCAAGACCCTCTCCTCATCAAGATCACCCATGGAATCATCCCACCAATCATCAATAATAATATCACAAATAATCAATACACAATATTATGGGGAAATCCTAAGAGGGGAATCATAGCTATGAAAATAGGTTTTGTTGAGACATGGGTTACCTCTTAGCCTTAATTAATTCCTTGGCTATGAAGGGTCTTTCTTTAAGCTTTCTTGCTTTCTTGATTTCTTCTAAGGGAATTCTTGGAGCTCTTTGGGTGGTGAGACGTTATTGTGGTGGGAGTTCTAGGTGCCTCCTTATGTTCCCTATTTATATATTTAAGAGTCTTACTTAGGGCCTAATTACCATAGGTTTGCTAACTCTATTCCTTTTAGGACTAAGGATTGGGTTTAGAGATGAGGGCCCACGGACTATGGTGGGCCTTTATCCTAATTAATTTCTATAATTTAATTCTTTCTTTTGGGTTATTGATTAAATGATTTAATTGATTTTAGGAATCGTAACACGGGGTGTTACATTCTGGGTATTGAAAACCATCCCACTCACGGGTTTGGCTTCCGTGTGGCTTAGGTCTACCCCTTTTCTTTCCATGATCCAACTTAGGATCATCCCGTAGGGTAAGCTTCGCCGGTTGCTAGATTTACAGAATTCCATGTGTTTCAACATAAGGGCGATCAAATTGAACTTGAATTTATGCTTAAGGAAATAGGCAAAGCTGCATTCCAAGATCCCCACGTCCTTGCTCTTGTTGTAAGTGGGCAACAAGCTGTCAGACACAATCATGATTAGCAATTTCTGTTCGGCGGTTAGCCACTTCCTATTTGGCCTGGTGGCCAAAGTGAAACCATCTTCTTTTCCTAGCAAATACCCGAGGTAATCCTTGTACCCCGTGCTTTGGGTACTGACCCATGCTTTCCGTTCATAGTCTGACACACCCGTGGTGGTCAGTTTCAGAAGTTTAGCCAAGTGACCCTTTGAGAGCACTATTTCCTTGCCCCGGACCTTGGAGGTGACTTCTAGCTTATCCCCTCATTTGGTGACTACGAAGTGGCAATAGAACTCTTTTACCAATTCGGGGTATGTATCTCCTTTAATCGCGAGATAGGTATCCAAAAGGCTTTGGAATCTAAGTATATCGACCAACTCCGGAGAGAATTGGTCGAGTTTGAGTGCTTTATCTCCGATCACTGTGTAGTCGGCGTCGTTCCATTCTGGGACTCGGGTACCAATGGGCTTTTTCGGCATTGTAAGATTTTCCAAGAACCGGTGGTGGTGCGGTTTTGACGTTTTCGGCGAAGTTTTCCGGCAATGAGGGCGGCGGTGCGACTCGGTTCCGGCGGCGACCCGGGGTCGGCGACGAGGGACTCGGTTGTCCCTGAGCGAGGTCGGGTCCGTGTCAAGGTGCGGCAGCGGGGGCTGGCCGGGAGATTGACGGGGAGGCGAGCGCCGGCTGGGCGGTTTGTCGCGGGCAGTTCGCGGGGCAGCAACGGCAGGAGCGGAGCGGCGGCGCTGGCCGAGTGGTCGACGGGCGGTCGTCGGCGATGTGGTGGCAGGCTGTTGGTGGTGCGTGGCTGGGGTGTTTCTTGGCCGGTCGTCGTGGGAGAGAGGGAAAGAGAGAGAGAGGGTGTGGGATGAAGAAGAAGGAGAAGGGTTTTTGATTTGGGGATTTTGTGGGTTTTAGGGATTTGGATGGGTTTAAGAAGGGAGTGTTCCCTTAAGGTTTCAAGAAACACACATAGCTTAGTGGTTAAGGCTTTAGTTTTGTAAGTGAGAGGTCCAAGGTTCCATTCCCATTGGTGGTATTAGTCCTTTTTTTTTTTATTTTTATTTTGTGCATCCCTTGGGTTCTCCTATCCTTCCTTTGACCCGATGTGGCAAGTAGCTTGACCGGATCCCCTTGTCGTACTTTTTCCTTTCCCGTGTGTTGGGTTTGGGACTCGTGGATTTATGGGGGATGTTAGTCCTCCTCTTTACGCTGGTTTAATCGACTTCGTCTTTTATTTAATGTCATAAAAATCTCTGAATAATTAAACTAAACAAGTGATTCTACTAAGGGGGTGATTTACAGGGGTTCACAGATCAACCTAAGCTGAATTCTTCTCCCTGATTTTCCTCTGATTGATTAGCGGGATCCTCGTCCACTAGGACCACGTTTTTCGTGTCGGTGTTGTCTTCGTTTTCAAGATCAGCCTGGGTGCGGCTAATGACGAATACCTTTCTGGGGGTACTGTAACTCCCTTGGTTGTTTGCACCTCCTTGTTGGCCCATGACCGTAGGGCGTGTGTTTGGGGGTTGAGTGCATTGGAAGGATTTGTGTCCTTCTCCCCCGCAGTTGAAGCACTGCCAGGGGTTTCCCAGGCAGTCCTTGCCTCTATGATCCTTGTTGCATCTTCGGCAAAGGAATGATCTTGTATTTGCTTCGTTGTTTCTCACAGGCGGCCCTTGGCCAGTTGGGTTGACCGTCCTCGTGTTGGAGTCGTTTCTAGTCCTTTTTACAGGTGGCGCCCCGCCTCCTGTGTTTCTTTTATGGATCTGTTCTTGAACTCCCCGTTGTAGAAGTTGGATTTGATAGAGGTCGGCGGCGCTGGTGTAGGCTTCGTTAAGGGTTCGGGGTTTGCTTACGGTTAGGGCCTTTCGGTCTTCGAAGTTGAGGCCTGTCACAAACTTCTCTATCTTAGTTGTCTCCGTAGGGACTAATTCGAGTGCGAAACGAGCCAGTTCGAGGAATCGTTTGTGGTATTCCATGACGGTGGCCATCCCTTGTTTTAGGTGGAGAAATTCCTCGTACATGGTTGCCCTTACGTGTGCGGGGTAGAACCGTTCCCGTAGCCGTGCTTTTAGGCACTCCCAGTTGAACCCCGGTTCTTGCCTATAAGTGGGTCCTTCGTGGATCCACCAAAGATCGGCCTCGTGTCCGAAGTAGAATGAGGCTATCTCTACGTGGCGCTCCTCCGGGCATTCTACTACCCCAAGGATTTTGTCGAGGATTCGGATCTCATTCTTCGAGGATAGTGGGGTCCTCTTCCCCTGAGAAGGTGGGTGGGCGAGGTCTCTAAACCTGCCGGGCGACATCTGTATTTCCGTTTGGTGGTGGTGGTGGTCGGTTATTGTTGCGGAGGACCGCGTCGCTTAGTGCTTGGGCGACCTGAGTTAGTTGTTGTAGGTTTTGAGCTAAGGATTTGTGAGCGGAGGGTTCAGGGGTCCTAGACTGACTTCTTGTTGGTGCCATGCTGATGGTCTACAAGGCCAACATTGTTCGTAATGTTAAGTTAGTGGGTTGCATCCTTACCTTGATGCGATAAGTGTAGGGGGAAACTTTAAATTAAGCACAGAATAGAGTGAGGGGGAGTTAGGCATGTAATGATAGGTAAACTCACAATCTCACCGCGCGTCCTAGGTTTCCTGAATCCTATGTTCCAAAATACCTAGAGTTCAAGCTTAATGTCCTAAAGTCTTGTCTTAAGAGTCTTATCCTAGGGTCAAACTTAGGCTCTGATACCAACTGTAACACCCCTAAATTTTAAAACTTTCCATTCTTATGAAATAAAGGCAATATTATCATTAAATCCCAAACAGAGCATAACTAAACATAATTGTTGGGGTGATATGCCACATCTGAGCTGGAGAATTCAGATGCACAGGCTAAACTAACCAAACAGTAGAAATCCTCAAATCAATGTCAAGTACATCATCATGGCACGCAGGCCGATAAAGAACTAAACTAGCTAAGCTACGTGTCCAACTAGCGCGCTCCGGAGCTACTCATCTGTGCCTGAAAGCCAAATATATCTGTTCAGCGAATAATGCTGGTAACCCACTCCAACGTGTTAAATACAATATAGGTAGATATATATATATATATATATATATATATATATATATATATATATATATATATATATATATATATATATATATATATATATATATATAAGGAAAATCATTTTGAAGCCGGAATACATATATACTTATGAAACTTTAATTTAAAACCGAGAATAGACTCAATCAAGCAAGAGTCGGCACATTTAACAGAATTAGTCACGCATATAAAGATACTAGCATGCACCCTAAGGTCATAAGACTATTTCATATCAATCATATTAGTATTCAATCACTATTTCAAACACGTACACACATTTGGTGGTGCCGCAGGACCAATCGCATGCCCATACATGAGGGTCAGCGCATATAGCTCTGACACGGCCCCGAAGCACCCTGCTTGTACCGCAGCACAAGGAGATTGATCGCAACCAATCGATGAACCGCAACTCATTTATAACGTTTGATCGCAACCAAACGGTGGACCGCAGCCTGAATAGTATGTACATCTGATCGCAACCAGATTATGGACCGCAGCCATAAATATATATAACAGCCGATGGTTCTCAACCCATCCAACTGCCTGTATAGCCAATTGATCGCAACCAATTGGGGTATCATGCACAATTAACACATAGCCAAGCACATGCAACCCACATTAACACATAAGGAGGGGGGAATCATTGGGGAACAATTATCCTAATATAACTTATGCGTGGTCAACCACATTAGACATACTCAAGACACACCTAAGGGGTCATGCACCTTCCTCCAAGGCCAACGAGATACCAATTCAACTATAATACAATATACAAGACTTCTTTTATCCTAAGAACGGTACCGGATACATCAAACTAGACGCATACACGACAAACGGGGTACGACGGGACACTACGGGACACAGGGAAACATCAAACTGGGAAAAACACCATAATCCACACTGGGATTCCAGTGGGTGGCCGGCGAGTGGACGGCCACCCGCCGGCGGCAAGTCACGAGGCAGCGGGTGCCCGGCGAGCAGTTGCCTGCCCGCTGCCAGGCGGTGTTTATGGGCAGCGGGTAGGTGGCCGGTGCCCCTGCCCCCACCTACCCCCACTGACTCCTATGTAATAACTCAGTCCCGGGATCCCTCGTTGAACCCGAAACTATGTCCAGACACATTAAACACAACAATGACACCACGTACTAAAGTAATGGATTAAAACCAAGAATCAGATTAAATACATCCTAACACGACTCCTAAACATGTCAAGACTCAAGACCCGAACATGCGAAATCCCTCCCAAACATACCAAGAATAACACAATATGAAATCCATGTTTTAACCCTATGGCTCTAGTCATAATTAAAACATAAGATCATTTATATAATTTATCTTAGAATCAAGAACATCAAGATTATCACATAAGTATCAAGATCAACGTATAAACATCAAGATTATCTCATAACCATCATATCAATCTCAGGAAAAGCTTTATCAAGACGCAAACACAGAATCACACATCAAGGGAGCCAATGAAGGAGATTATAGCAAGGAAAATAGATTTTGTTGAGACATGGGTTACCTCTTAGCCTTAATTAGAATCCTTGGCTACTAAGGTTCTTTTCTAAGATCTCCTCTTCGTGATTTCTCCTACGTTAGGTGATAGGGGAATTCTTGGGAATCCTTGTGTGGTGGAATCTATTGTGGTGTGATTTCTAGGTGCCTCCTAGGTCCTTATATACATTTAAGAGTCCTAACTAGGGTCTGAATGGTAAGGATTTACTTATTCTATTTGTTATAGGACTAAGGGTTTGGTTTAGGGATAAGGGTCCATGATCCATGGTGGACCCCTCTCAATTAATTAAGGGAATTCAATTCGCTTTTAATGGTAAGTAATTAAATAATTAGTTTAGGTTAGAGGCCGTAACACGGGGTGTTACATGAGCTGTCAAAACAGTAGGAGGTGCGCGTGTAACACCCCGTGTTTTCCTAAAATATTTATATTAAATATAAATATTATCCAAATAGAACTATTTACTTATAAATAAATAATTTGCTAAAAATATGGTCCATGGTGGACCATGGACCCTTAACTAAAAAAAACCCGTTAGCCTTTTGGATAAAGTAAGGAGGGCCGTCTTACCTTTTCAGATTCGTATTAGGAATCCTAAACCTCTTACCTTTTCCAATTCGTATTAGGAATGCTAAACCTTTTACCTTTTGAAAAAGTGTCAAATTGGCCCCCTAAGTCATTCGAATAGTGCAATTAGGTCCCCTAAGTAAAAGAAGCTCCATTCGGGTCCCCTAAACCTGTAAAATAGTTCAATTGAGTCCAAATTTACCTGTATAGCAGGTTAATTCATCCACAGTTTGACACGTGTCGCCTTTAAAATATTATTTTATTTTTATATTCTTTAAAAAAATTATTTATTATTAAATGATTAGAAATTTTAAAAAAAAAATAAAAAATAAAAAAGAAAAAAAAAAGAAATTTCAGCCACCGGCTGTCCGGCGAGGACAACTGGTAGCTGCCTCCTTCACGGCTGTCCGACGAGGACAGCCACGACTGTCAATATGAGGTCCAGATCTGGACCTCATATTGACAGCCGTGGCTGTCCGAGGCCCGTGGCTGAATTTTTTTTATTTCATTTTTTAATTTCTAATAATTTAATAATAAATAATGTTTTTAAAGAATAAAAATAAAAAAAATTTTAAAGGCGACACGTGTCAAGATGTGGATGAATTAACCTGCTATACAGGTAAATTTGGACACAATTGAACTATTTTACAGGTTTAGAGGACCTAAATGAAGCTTTTTTTACTTAGGGGACCTAATTGCACTATCCGAATGAATTAGGAGGACAATTTGACACTTTTCCCTTTACCTTTTCATATTCATATTAGGGATCCTAAACCCCTTACCTATTCAGATTCTAATTGGGAATCCTAAATCTATTTAAAGGGGATTAGAAAACATTTAGAACCCGTTTCACCCATCCCTACTCCCTCACTCGAAAATCCCTCTCCAAAACATAGTCAAAGAATTCCCCATCACCGGGCTTAGGGAGAATCGATTGAGGAAAAATCTTAGGTAGTTGTGAGAAGTTTAATTAAGCAAAAAAGGTAACCCATGTCTTACAAAACCTATTTTCCTTGCTATCTTTTATTCATTGGCTCTGTTGAATGGTTGTATGTGTGATCTTGTAATTATGCCTTGATAGAGCTTGTCTTAGGGTTTATATTGTGGTTTCTTGATGTTCTTGTGTGGTTATTTGCATATTCTTGTGTTTATGCGTATTTAGAGCTTGTCCTTAGGATTTCTATTGTGAATCTTGTTGTTCTTGATGTTCTTGGCATTCTTGGGTGGGTACGTATATATGCATGTTCATGTGTTATTCTAGGTTTAGGGCTTGTGTTTAGAGTTCAATTATGTGGTCCGTCAATTCATTCTATGTGTTCAAGTCCCTATAATTGTTGATGTGTGTTTTGGGTGGGTTTGGACTTGAACTTGGGTAAATTTGATGAATTCCCGAGTGGAGAATAATGCCAGGAAGGGATGTTCCAGCGAGTAGTCGGTGGGGGGACAAACCCCCACCTGACCACCCGCCAGAACAGGCGAGATGTTCCAGCGGGGGACGGGCGGGTGGACGGCCACCCGCCGGACCACCCGCTGGAACATGTGGTGTCGCCGGCGGGAGGTCGGCGGGTGGTTGTCCACTCGCCGTACCAGCCGCTGGTACGGGCCAGCGCGTGGTCGTTCGGTCTCTATTGGGTCGAACCCCGTGCACCGAGGTGTCTTCTTTGATGCTTGGGAGTCTAGTACGATGTCTTGAGTACTGTAACGTGAATTATGAGTCGTGTCTTTGCACGTGGCCCATACTTGTTTCGTGTGGCGCCAAAGTGTGGCCTATAGTGGTCTTTATGTGTCTTGTGGTCTTGTTGTTGAGAGTCAATATGCATGATTTGTGTAACACCTCCCAAACAAGCTAGATGAAAAGCCTTAACACATGCAAATTATACAACAAAACTAGCACAGCGGAAGATAAAACGAGAACTGGATAAAAGAAATCCAAACGGGGTGTTACGCCATGTCTACCAAACACGGTAAACGCTACGGCGATCAAATCTGCAATGTGTAGACATCTATCCCAAAGACATCAGTCTAAAACTACATTGGCACACAAGCCACAAAACAAGGATAAAGGTACTAAGCTACCGGCCACTAGACATCGCGCTCGTCTAGACATCACCTGAAAGATACAAAGATAAACATTGGGACGACGCCCGGTCAGCGATAATGCTGTAACCCACCAATACATGTGAAATATCATACATAGATAGATATAAGCTGTAAAACCATTTTCGAAATGGAATATAGATATATAAGTCAAAAGCCAAGATCAACAGTGAACACAAGACTCATCGCTCACAAAGATAACACGGGAACACATCCCAAACCACAAAGGTTAACCACAACACAAAGGATAAAGACAAGACCGATGGCAACACATGCCCTTCTGACTACACACGTCACAAGAAAGAAAATTCACAACAACGGCTACACAAGCCCTCGTGACATCACCCATCACGAGTTGATATGCCTTCCTTATGCCCTGTTCCAACCTTATGGCTACCCCCAACCTTATATCTTTTTCCAACCATTACCTCCAGGACCCCTGTACAGCCAAGTCCAACCTTATTCCCCCGGGACCGTCGTCCCCCACCAACGACCACCAACGAGACCACCAATTCATAGTACACAAGGTACCGTACACGGCAACACATGCCCGGATAACACATGTTATCCCCCAAAAACGTGAACCTTACACAAAGGCCACAACTCCATAATCACGTCACGGCCACCACGAGGACCGCTGCAATACCTTGGTGACTAGTTGTCCCATACCACTAATCGTGCAATCCAGGTAAAGCCACACACGCGCCACAACAGGAATCAATCAACGGATCACAACAAAGATATGAAACCATACTCAATCAAGGAATGGGTCACAACCCAACAACAACAACGATGAATAACACAAGTTATCATCAACCAATCGGAAGGTACAAACAACACACACGCTAGCATTTAGACAACAAACTAGCATGCTTATCAACGGGGAAACTCAAGATAGTTCCGAAGAACACACAAGACACCTCACGGTTCAACGAAACACAATGTTGAACACTTAGCACGATTCAAGACACCAAAGTCCTACATGGATTCCTACCATATAGTTCTAGACATACGAAACATCAAGAAGACGCTCAAATAGTTCCACAAAAGAACAACGGGAAGTCAAAAGACCAAATACCGAGTCAAAAGAATCATGGGGAACAAATCCCAATCAAACACCACCATGTACCCGCGGGTGGACCCACGGGTAGTGCCCCACCCGTGGTCCCGCCCGCGGGAACATCTTCCCATAGAGCCATGTACCCGCGGGTAGGCCGGCGGGTGGTGCCCCGCCCGCCGTTCCGCCCGCGGGTACAATCCTGTACCACAACAAATCCCTTTGGGGATTTTCTTCTCCAAACACAAATTCAAGTCCAAAACATGCCAAATCTCACCCAACACAACAAAATGACTTGAACCATGGAAAATGCCAAGCAATGGCACAAAGGAACCCTAAACACAAGCTCTAGATATGCAATATCACAAGACAAATGCATAAACCCTAACATTTTATAGCAAAACACATGTAGAATCCAAGAAATCACATATAGGTAAGCAAAATAGGTTTTGTAGAGCATGGGTTACCTCTTGTAGACCAAAAGACTTCACTTTACACCACAACAAGTTCCCCACAAGGCTTACTTTTCAAACCAACTTCAAGATTAAACCAAAAGATCATAAAGATCCTAACTTTAAGAAAAGACAACTAAGATGAAACCAAAAACACAAGATGGACTTAGATCTTACCCTCCTAGATGCCCAAATAGGTGAAAGGTTGAATCTTGGTAGCAAATCTTGGAATCTTGACAAGGGTCTCAACTTGGCTTAGAAAATAAGCTACTCACCTTTCTAGAGAGAAGGTAGAGCTAATTTCTAGGAAATGTAAGGAATGAAATGAAGAAGTCTTCTAGGTTAGGTTACAATACTAACTCTTGGTGAAAAGTCAAGAATACCCTTACTAACCTTTAGAAAGTGTAAGGAACAAGGGAACTCCCCTCAAAGCTCAAGGTACAACACAACTTTAAGGTTGACTAGTCAAATACTAGTCCTTGAGTATTAAAAATCAGGATTTTAGGAATTAATTCCTCAAATAAAATAGGATTAATTACTTAATTAATCCATGGATTGAATGTGGATTTTTGGGGTGTCACAATTTGCCCCTCCCCGATTATCCCCTTTTGAAGTCGTTGTCGAGTCTTGTTTATTGTGTTGTTGTCCATGATGAGAAAAGATATGAGATTGGCAGAAAAGATATGATTGGTGGTTTGATGCACTGCGTGTGCTTGTGTGTGATGGTACTGCGGTACTGGTGTGTGATTTAATGGCATCACGGATGCTAAGAGATCAGTGGTTATGCAGGAGGTCATGTAGGCGGGGGCATGTAGTGCCCTGGAGGGATAAGGATGTGGTGTGTAGGGTGGCCTGGAGGTACAGGTTGGAACTGTTATAAGGTTGGAGAGGCGTAAAGGTTAGAACATGGACGTGTTTGTTGTTGTTGTTTGTTATTGTTGAGTCTTGTTGTCGTTTTGGTTTGTGGTCATAGTTGCACGGTTGTGCTTTTATGTGTCTTGTTATGGAAAATATGTTGGTGTGTCTTGAGTCTTATTCCTGGTTTTAAAGCTAGAGTCTCCTAGGACTATATTTATGTATTCCCAACTCTGAAAACGGTTTTATTATATCTATGCTTATTGTACTCGGTTAGGAATAAATTGTAATAGATTTTGATATGACATATTGTAAATCGTAGAACCCTAATTTTATTATAGTTAGACTAGTTGAGTCATAGACCAAGAAAGGGAAAAATAAATTCATTAGTTGAGGAAAATGGATGAAGAAGATATAAAGCCTAAAATCAAGAACTTGCCTAGTTAAAATGGCAAATAGAAGAGGAAGATGTATGCGTATGAAGAAGTGTACACAAGTTATGAAGACATTCATCCTAAGAAGAAATCTCTCAAGAAATTAAGAAGAAATCCCTCAAGAAATCCCGAAGAAGAAAGATCGTGACTAGAAGTTTGCATGAAGCTATCTTGAAGATCAAGCATCTATAGAAAGAAAGGAGTACACCAAGTAAAACAAGGTAATGATTAAAAGGTTGTATGGATGAGTTGGTAGAAGCTTGAAATATTATATGCAAAGTCACAAGTTTGAATCTCACATCCCACATATTTTAAAGAAGCCAAGTTTAAATCCAGAAGCAATATGCAAAGTCAATGGGGATGAGATTTCCAAATTGGCTATGGGATGAGATTTCAAAATCGACATTGGGATGCAATTTTCAAATTGGCTATGGGATGAGATTTCAAAATCGACATTGGGATGCAATTCCAATTGAAGGGATAAGGATGCAATTTCAAATTGAAGGGATGAAGTTCACATATCTCACCCTTGGGCAAAACTTTCAATTTGATGGGATGAGATTTGCAAAGGGCTTCAAGGGCTTCAATTCTATTTGAGATATAAATAGCAAGGGATGAAGTTGCAAGTCCAAAACAAGTAAGGGATGAGATTTCAATTGACAAATCAATTCCAATTGAAGGGATGAAGTTTCTCAAAATTGAAATAGGAATGCAATTTCAAATTGAAGGGAAATTGAAATAGGGATGCAATTTCAAATTGAAGGGATGAAGTTCACATATCTTATTAGGACTATTAGGACTCTATTATCCATATTAGACTAGGACTATATTATTCGTGTTAGACTAGGTTTCTATCTAGCATCTCTATATATTCGCTCCCTGTACTCTCAAACATTATCATTGAATACAGAAAATATATTCTCATCTGGTATCAGTTAGCCAGGGTTTTCTTTTCCAACATCCATGTTCCTCACTTCGTAGCAGTAGCTGATGGCATCAAACCAAGATACACTGTATCAGAAGCGGTCCGGTCAACGACGTGACGTTGATGATCCGTGTCAAATTTGTAAAGGTTTCGGCCACACGGGAGCCAATTGTGTTTGGCATTATGATGATTCATGTCAAATTTGTAACCGTTTTGGTCACACGGGAGCCAATTGTTTTTGGCGCTATGATGATCCGTGTCAAATTTGTAACCGTTTTGGTCACACGGGAGCCAACTGTTTTCGGCGTTATTCAGGGGCTCCGGGTTTTCAGGCTAATGTGGCCGTATCTGGTGATAATGGTGATTCCAACGGTCTTCATCAGTGGTTCCCTGACACTGGTGCTACAAATCATGATATGCCTGATTCTTCTTTGATGACTTCTGCGACAAGTTATGATGGCCCGGAGACTCTGCGAGTCGGCAATGGTACAAGTTTGCCTATTGTTAATGTTGGTTCTGCTTCGTTAGCCACTGATTCTATGTCTTTTAAGTTACATGATGTTTTGCATGTCCCTGATCTCTCTTCTTCTCTATTATCTGTCCAGCGTTTTGCAAAGGACAATAAGGTTTTCTTTGAGTTCCACCCTCTTTGTTTCTATGTGAAAGACATTTTGACCAAGAAGGTTCTTTTTAAGGGACATGCGTCTGAGGGTCTCTACAGATGGCCTGCGTCTTCTGCTTCCCCTGCTGCATTTGTTGCTGCACGGTCCTCTTACGTTCGGCACATGCGGTTAGGGCATCCTCATTCTCGAGTCTTACGTAAAATTTTAGCATCTTCATCTGTTGGTACATTTAATTCTAGTGATCTTCCCAATGTCTGTTCCTCTTGTCAATTAGGAAAATCTTCTCATTTTCCTTTGTCTCGTGTCGAAACTACTAGTACACATCCTTTGGAATTAATTTATTCTACGTCTGGCTTTAAATATTTTGTGTTGTTTGTGGATGATTACACTCGTTATATGTGGTATTATCCCATGCGTGCTAAATCTGATTTGTATGCTATATTTGATAAGTTTCGGTCACTAGTTGAACATTCCTTTTCTCGCAAGATTATTTCTTTTCAATCTGATTTAGGGGGAGAATATAAAAAGCTTGGTTCAACTCTTGCGTCCTTAGGTATTTGTCACAGGCAATCCTGTGCGTATACTCATGAACAAAATGGTAGGGTAGAACGTAAGCATAGGCATGTTGTTGAAACGGGACTAGCATTAACGGCTCAATCCTCTGTTCCGTCTCGTTTTTGGGATTATGCTTTTGAAACTGCAGTTTATCTAATCAATAAAATGCCCACTCCTGTCTTATCTGATAAATCTCCTCATTATCTTTTGCGTCGGTCTCCTCCATCTTATTCATATTTGCGTGTTTTTGGGTGTTTATGTTTTCCAAATCTGCGTCCCTATAATCCCAAGAAACTACAGTTTCGGTCATCCCCTTGTGTCTTTCTAGGATATCCTCCATCTTTTCGTGGCTATCGTTGTTTAGACACTAACACTAACAAGGTTTTTATCTGTCGCCATGTGCGATTCGATG
This sequence comes from Ipomoea nil, assembly GCF_001879475.1. Lineage (NCBI taxonomy): Eukaryota > Viridiplantae > Streptophyta > Magnoliopsida > Solanales > Convolvulaceae > Ipomoea > Ipomoea nil. Next base: position 138,022 of record NW_017619829.1, on the reverse strand, counting down.
AGGCTGTCTTTCCTTTTGTTGCTTCTGTGGATTCGCAGGTTCCAAAACCACGCCCGGAGACGTGGGGTGCTACACCAATTGTTTCTGGTGGTGATCCAACTATTGTCACGGCTCGTGATCCTCCTGCCGCGCCCATAGCCCTCCTGACCACCACCGCCAGCAGCCTGCTACTGCCGAGCCCGTGATCGAATCCAAGCGGACAGTCACGGACCAGACGACTCCTCGGCCAAGAGGCCGGCCTCATGGTCAGTCTCGTCCCGCGCCCTCACCCGTTCGCTCTCATGGAATGAATACGAGAATTCGGGACCACATGATCATGTTGCTTTATCCGTTGTTGCTGTTACTCCTGAACCTACATGTTTTACTCAAGCGGTTAAATTTCCTGAATAGCGGGATGCAACGGATTTGGAATTTTATGCCTTGGTGCACAACAATACATGGAGGCTTGTTCCCTTTAAATCAGGAGAAAGGCTGATGGTTCGATTGAGCGTTACAAGGCTCGGGTTAGTTGCCAAGGGATTCAATCAGATTGCCGGCGAGGATTTCTTAGAGACCTTTAGTCCCGTTGTTAAACGGACTACGGTACGTCTTCTTTTATCCTTAGCTATTTCTCGTTGATGGACTATTCGACAGTTGGACATACACAATGCTTTTCTAAATGGCAATCTCGCTGAGACGGTTTATATGCGCCAGCCCCCTAGTTATGAAGACAAAATGATGCCGGGGCACGTTTGTCTCCTTCAACGTTCTTTATATGGGCTTAAGCAAGCTCCCCGTGCTTGGTTCGCTCGTTTACATGATTTTCTGGTTTCTGCTGGTTTCTCACTTTCCAAGACGGATGTCTCTCTATTTATATATTCACATGGCAATACTCGTCTATATTTTCTGGTTTATGTGGATGATATTTTGGTTATGGGATCTGATTCGGCTCATGTGACTGCTCTTATTGACAAGTTGGCTCTTGAGTTTAAAGTTCGTGATATGGGTGTGCCCTCGTTCTTTCTGGGTATTAAGACCATTTCGTTGTCTGATGGCATGCTTCTGTCTCAACAACGGTACATGAAGGATATTTTAAAACGAGCAGGTATGGTTGATTGCAAGCCCGTGGCTACTCCGGTTTCAACCACGAAGGCCGAGACTGATGCAGTGGTACCATACGCTGATCCCACTCAGTATCGCAGCTTTGCAGGTGCTCTGCAATATCTTACGGTAACTCAGCCTGATCTTTCCTATGCAGTTAATCGTTTATGTCAGCACATGCACTCTCCCTCTACTGCGGATTGGGCGGCTCTCAAGAGGGTGTTACGGTATGTAAATGGGACACTACATCTTGGTCTTAAGATTACGTCCTCTCCTTCTCTATTCTCATCTATCTCACCCTTGGGCAGAACTTTCAATTTGATGGGATGAGATTTGCAAAGGGCTTCAGTTCTATTTGAGATATAAATAGCAAGGGATGAAGTTGCAAGTCCAAAACAAGTAAGGGATGTGATTTCAATTGACAAATCAAGAAGGGAAGATATTTCACTTCTAAATATAGTAAGGGATGAAGTTCACAAACAGTGAACAAACCCTGGGATGAAGTTCAGATGGGAAGAGATTTCCCAAGTCAATTAAGAAGATGAAGTCTAGAAGCAGTGAACAAACCCAGACGAGTCAATTAAGAAGATGAAGTCTGGAAGCAACCCAGACGTGAAGTACATAGGAAATACAAGAAGAAGTTGCAGAAGCAAAAATACTAGTCCAAACTTGTAAGGGATTAAATTGGAGATTATATTTTTGAAGATAGAAATCCTAAGCGGCGTGATCTACACCAGATGAAGTTTTTGGGACGCCATTTTTGCGAAAATCTCAAGCTCAACTTGCAAAGAATCTCTGACATATCTGCAACGTTATCTTATCCTCTTAAAAGGCTATACAGCTAGAAGAAATTAAAAAATGAGAACGTTTCTTTCCAACGGACATATTCTTATTACCAGCTATAAAAAGATGAAGATTGAAGCAGTGGAAAGTAGGGGTGAACAAAGTAGAAGCAAGTATACAAAGAACAAAGAGCAGAGCTAAACAGAGCATACGAAATTCAAAGAAAGTTTTCCATCTCAAGAGCTTAAATTGATATATTCTTTGTGAGATAAACACTCAGAGTGATACAGAACTTACAAAAGAAATATCCAAGAGTATTAGAATCTTCATCAACTACAAGAGACTAAGCGCATCATTGAAGATCATCTACAGAGTCTCAAAGTTGGAACCAAGGCAAAATTGTTTTGGAGCAAAACAAGAGAAAGGAGGAAAGTAACACGGAGTTGTGAAATGCTGGATTGTCACACGGAGTTGTGAGATCCGAAGCAGTAGTGTCGGAAACATTGGACATGATTAGTGCGGGCTTTGTGATCAAAGCACTAGATCACGGAAGGAGCGTTTCTACCGGAGCGTAGAAGACGGGGGAAAGTAACGCGGAGTCGTGAAATCATGGGAAAGTAGCGCGGTGATGTGAAACCCGAAGCAGCAGTGTTGGTGGCACTGGGCGTGATTAGTGTGGGCTTGGTGATCAAAGCACTAGATCACGGAATTCATTGTATCTTGGAACCAAGAAGTGGTGGATATAGTGAATTGCTCTTGGAGATAAGAGCAAGTGGAGTAGGAGGATTACACCACCTCCGAACCACTATAAATTGCCTTGTGTTCTTTACTGCTTTCTTTACTTACTGCTCTTGCTTGCTTCTCATGAGAATAATCTTGACACAATATACACACACACCGTATCGTTTATTATTTCCGCTGTGCACCGGACTCTAACAATTTAGTTAAGAGTCTTGGTTTCTATATTGCCTTAGCAATTGTTGTGCTGTGCTAAAAAGTTTGAAAGTCTATTCACCCCCCCCCCCCCCCCCCATTCTAGACTTTCACCTTATCTCTTTTAGGACCAACAATTGATATCAAAGCCTGTAGCCTATTTGAGTCAGCTTGTTTTTGACTAATACCAACAAGTGGTATCAAAAGCACGTTGCCTATTTTGGGTCAACCAGTTTCTGACTGCTAGGCAGATCCATTTTACCCAGTGTGTGTAATTGGATTATTTGTCTCTCGTATCCACCGAGAAGATGAATAAAGATTTAGCTCAAAATCTATTATTCTCGCTTGATAAATTTGATGATTGGAAATTTCGTATGCAGGTTCATCTATCAGCCTTACATGATGAAATGTGGGAAGTTATCTCTAATGGCTCGATCGAAATATTGAAAGTAAATACGACTTTTCTTCTATCACCGGATGCTCAACAATTCGTACCAAAGCCAAAACCGGAATGGACGTCGGATGATAGAAAGAGGAACAATCTTGACAACATTGCCAAAGATATTCTATCCAAAGCCATTGATAATACAATATTCCCAAAAGTTCGAAAATGTACAAGTGCAAAAGAAATTTTGGATACTCTCATCAAGATCGGAGAAGGAGATGAACAAGAAAAAGATAACAAGCTCACTATTGCTATGAAGAAGTTCGAGGACTTCAAGATGCTCTCAAACGAATCCATTGTTGATATGGAAGCTCGAATGATCAAAATCCTTGGAGAAATTAATGACCTTGGCAAAAATACTAGCCAAAAGGAAATTAATCTCAAAGTTCTACGAGGCTTACCATCTACATGGGATATAAAGGTTACGGCAATGCGAGATCACTGAGATCTAAGAATATTGTCAACCGACAAATTATTTAGTGATCTTAAAGCATATGAGTTCAAGATGAAGGCCAAAGATGATGAAGTTCATGAAATTCGAAATTCTGCTCTAATGGCCGAACAACCGTCAACCTCCAAGTCAGTAGAAAATATTGATTTTATGACTAACGAACAGTTTGCTCTTTTTGTTAGAAAATTCAAAAGGTTCATGCGTAAGGGAGACAACAAAAATTTCTCTCGTGGAATCCAAAGTGCTGTACGAAAAGTTCATGAAGAGAAAGTAGAAGAAAATAAAGATCTATGCTACAATTGCCGTAAACCCGGACATTTTAAAATAAATTGTCCATATCCGATCATTAGCAAGTATCAAGGCAAAAATGTTGAATCTACGCCGAACAAATTCGAAAGCAAAGATCGAAGGTTCAAGCGCGACAAAAGAAAAGCTCTTGTTAGCAACGAACCAAATGAAAATGATGAGTCGGATGGATTGTCATCAAGCAATGAAAGCTCAAGTTCGGAAAATGACACGGCTCTAGTATGCAAGTCAATTGAGTTGAGTTCAAGCGAAGATTGCTTTATGGCTCTTGGAGCAGAGGAAGAAGAGGTAACATCTAATTCTTTCAATTCTGTTAATTCCTCTTTTTTCTCGTGAATCTATTGGCAGTCTAATGCGAGATTGTCAAGAGATTATGCTCACTCATCCTCAACTTAAGGAGCGCAATAATATTCTAATTCTTGAAAAAGAAGAGATGAATAAAAAATTGCAAGATGCTTTACTTGAAGTGAGTAAATTGAAGAGTGAAAATATTCACCTTCAAGAAGAGTGTAAAGCAAGAGAGGTTAGAGAACATAACCTTCGGGTTACCATTGCTACGTTTACTAATTCGTCCAAAATTATGGATAAAATGGTAAGCATGCAAAAGCCATCAGGAGATAGAACCGGAATTGGTTATGACTCCACATGTTCTCAAACCCCTCCGAAACTGACTAATCTTACTACTCCTTTAACTAATAAAGTGCAAGTGGTAAAATTTGTTAAAAGTCAGTATAGCACGATGAGACAAGGACTTGGTTATCATGAGAAAGCAAAGTTGAATGTTGATAAGCCAAAACCGTTCAATACTATGGCAAAGCAACAAAAATTCTTCAAGCAAAGATATGCCAAAGGGTCATGTGCAAAAAGAATTTTTAGAAAACATGGAAGCTTTTCTAGAAATAGAGTTGGAAGATTTTATTCCACTCAAAAGGATTGGTTGTGTAAATCTTGTTTTAATGCTTCTTATAGACCAAAGCAACAATCCTCTTCCCATGTGCCTAAATATAAAAATGTCTTTCAAAATCCGGCGCCAAAAATGTTTTCAAAAGTTAATTATGATTATTGTGTTTCAAATGGTTACAAATCACCTTATCTTAATTCAATAAGATCTAGGTGGGTTTGGTTACCAAAAATCACTAACAGTAAAGGACCCAAGCACGTATGGGTACCTAAAACCAACTAATCTTTTTTGTAGGATGTTTGGTACATCGATAGTGGTTGCTCATGCCACATGACTAGAAATAAATCATATCTAGTGAATTTCAAGAAAATCGATGGACCAAAAGTTATATTTGGAGGAAATCAAAATTATGGAACTACAAAAGGAGTTGGTACAATTGAAAGAAATGGATTAAAGATCGAAGATGTTTCATTTGTTGAAGGCCTAAAATTCAATTTGTTGAGCACTAGTCAATTTTGTGATAAAGGCTATCTTGTGGAGTTCTCCAAAGAAAATTGCCTAATAAAAAATGAGCTCTCAAATGAAGTTGTGCTCACTAGAAGAAGGCAAAAGAACATGTATGCTGTTGATTGGAGTATAAGCAAAGATTCAGTATGCTTAATGGCCAGAAATTCAAATGAAGCAAATTGAGAATGGCACAGAAAGCTCAACCATTTAAACTTCAAGACTATCAATCAACTTGCAAAGAAAAATCTAGTTGAAGGATTACCAAGTATTATCTTCAAGAATAACCAAGTGTGTGATGCATGCCAACGCGGAAAGCAAGTCAAATCATCATTCAAGTCTAAGACGCACGAATCAACATCAAGACCGCTAAGCTTGTTACACATAGACTTATTTGGACCGGTTGATCCAATAAGTGTAAGTGATAAGAAATATACTCTTGTTGTTGTTGATGATTTTTCCAGGTACACTTGGACCGTGTTTCTCAAGAAGAAAAATGAAGTTGAACAAGTGTTACCGAAGCTGTTGAAGCAACTACAAAATGAGAAAGAATTGCAAATATCAAAAATCTGAACCGGTCGTGGAACCGAGTTCGTGAACAGCGTGATACAATCATTTTGCAATACACATGGAATATCACATCAATTATCTGCCGTGAGAACACCACAACAAAACGGTGTTGCCGAAAGAAGAAACCGGACGCTTAAAGAAGCCGCACGAGTGATGATTAGTGCAGCCGGTCTCCCGAAAAGATATTGGGCGGAAGCTATCAACACTGCCTGTTACACTCAAAATCGAAGCATGATCCACAAGCAGTATAGCAAGACGCCATATGAGCTATATAAAGGGAGAAAACCAAATATTGGTTATTTTCATATTTTTGGATGCAAGTACTTTATTCATATTAATGATAAATTGCATTTAAAAGCTTTTGATGAGCATGCAGATGGAGGAATTTTTCTAGGATACTCGACTACCAGCAAAGCATTCAGAGTTTTGAACAAAAGAACAATGGTGGTTGAAGAATCCATACACGTGGGTTTTGATGAAAAATCACACGTCAATATTGATGCTCTGGACGAAAATGGCGAAAATATTGAACAAAATGGTAACAAGTGTCATATTGATTTTTGTGATACTGATGATACGTGTGAAGAAAATATTTTGCAGGGAATGGATGAGTTGGAAATTAATTCTCTAGAAAATTCCATCTCTCATCCAGTAAGAAATGAAGTTAGGGTTGCAATTGGTATTGAAATTGCAAATCAACCCAGGGATGCAGTTGAAGTGGAAATTGCAAAGTAGCCCTTGGATGCAATTACTGGAGAAGTTGAAAATCAAGCAGAAATTCGAACCAGTACTGTCTCTTCTCAACCAGTGAATCCACCCAGTACCTTGCACCCATTTGAACCAGACTTAAGAAGGCTCAAAAATCACCCACCAGAATTAGTGATCGGAAATGTTCGAGATGGCATGAAAACAGGATCATCTACCATGGAAGCATTGTTTACATGTTATCTATCTCAGATTGAACCAAAAGAAGTGGACGAAGCTCTAAATGATCCGAGTTGGATTGACGCCATGCAAGAGGAACTCGATCAATTCAAAAGAAATGACGTTTGGGAACTTGTTCCAAGACCAATGAACCACAATATTGTAGGAACTAAATGGGTCTTCCAGAACAAAGCAAACGAAGAATGCGTGATTGTTAGGAATAAAGCAAGGCTCGTTGCAAAAGGATACTCTCAAGAAGAAGGAATAGATTTTGATGAAACCTTTGCACCGGTAGCCAGACTTGAAGCTATAAGGATTTTCCTAGCCTACGCCGCACACAAAGATTTCACCGTTTATCAAATGGACGTGAAAAGCGCATTCTTGAAAGGACTACTCGAAGAAGAAGTTTATGTCGAACAACCCCCAGGTTTTGAGGTAAAAGGCGAAGGTGACAAAGTCTACAAATTTAAAAAGGCATTGTATGGGTTGAAACAAGCACCTAGAGCTTGGTATGATACCTTGTCAATGTTCTTGATAAGCTGTGGATTCACCAAAGGCCTTGTTGACAAAACTCTCTTTAGAATTCAAGATGGTGATCATATTTTATTAGTGCAAATATATGTTGATGATATTATTTTTGGATTTCTCACACAATTCTTTGTGTGAGAAATTTTCAAAGCTTATGCAGAATAAATTCGAAATGAGCATGATGGGTGAATTGAATTATTTCTTGGGCTTACAAGTCAAACAATTGAAGGAATGAATATCCATCAATCAAACAAAGTACACCCGCGACTTGATAAAGAAGTTTGGCCTTGATGGAAAATCATCGATCAAAATTACAATGAGTACATCAATAAGGCTAGACAAGGACGAAGATGGAAAAGATGTCGATCAAACAAAATATAGAGAATGATTGGTTCACTACTATACCTCACTGCAAGCAGGTCGGACATTTCTTATGCTGTGGGAGTGTGTGCAAGATTCCAAGCAAATCCAAAAGAAATCCACCTCACCGCAACAAAGAAGATCATAAGATACTTGAAGGGCACAATCAATGTTGGATTGTGGTATCCTAAAGGTACAAATTTTACTCTAACTGGTTTTTCAGATGCGGATTTTGTAGGTTGCAAAATAGACAGAAAAAACACCTTCGGAACTTGTCAATTCTTGGGAGGAAGGCTTGTTTCTTGGTTTAGCAAAAAGCAAAATTTCATTGCAACTAGTACCGCCGAGGCCGAATATATTGCTGCAGGAAGTTGTTGTGCTCAAATTTTGTGGATGAAGCAACAATTGAAAGATTATGGAGTGAATTGCGACAACGTTAGCATATTTTGTGACAATACAAGTGCAATAGCTATCACTCACAATCCGGTGCTTCACTCAAGAACTAAACATATCGACATACGACATCATTTCATCAGGGATCATGTTGAAACGAAAGATCTAAAAATCAAGTATATCCCTACGGAGAACCAAGTTGCAGATATTCTCACGAAGCATTTATGCGAAACGAGATTTTCTACCTTAAGGCACGAATTGGGAATGCTTGAAATGAGCTAAGTATCACTAGACTTAATCTCATGATTTAAATTTGATACTTATGCTCAAATAAATTTATTTGATATATTTGTTCGAAAATTGCATGAATAATTTAGTTCAATATGTTTAGAATCTATTTGTAAAATTGCATGTGAAAATTAACGTGAAATTATGTGCCATGCAAATTATTTTCAAAAATCTGTGTTTATTTGATTTAAATGCACGTCTAAGTGTTTTAACTGTAGCTATGGCATAATATGCGTGTTATATGATTTAAGTGCTTATATGAAAATTTGCCATGCTAATTGTTTTTGTTTTAATTGGTATCTATAATAATTGGCTAGTTTCTAAATATTTGATTGTGTTTAAGAAATTTGTTTATATGTTTTAGAAACTACCGTATATGTGTTTGTATATTCTTGGTGATTTAATTGAAATTTGGTTAGTTACAAAAATTTGTGCTTATTTTAATTGGGAGTTACCATGTATATGCATGATTATATATGAATGTGATTTAATTGCTAAAATTTAAAATTCCATATATGTTTCGAAATTGTATGTGAGATTTACAAAAGTTTGTGTGATTTGTGTGATCATATTTATGTGAAATTATGTGTTTATCTGATGTGTACGTGTTTTTGATAAGAAAAAGGAAGAGATCAGATTGGATTGAAACCTCCCCCCTCTAAACCTCTATCCATAAAACCCAATCCCATTAAAACTCTCCCACCTCTCAAAACCTACACCCCTTGAACTTCCACCCATAATTAATCCCACAAAAATCTGACCCTCTCTCTCGTAAATCAGATCCCCTCACCCGTAAAATCTCCTCCCAAATCCAAACTCTCTCTCAAATCTTCAAGAATAATCAAAGGTGTCCATTCATAATCTTCTTACTCTATACACCTTACGTATATAGGGTACCTAAGAGACTGTGAAGCATTTAATGCTCTTGTCTGCTAATGATAACCATCTTCTCTTCCCTAGTGACACCTTAACCAAAAGACACCTCCACCCCTAAATGTGCCTTGTCACCACACCTATCCTAAGGGTCTCAATTGAGATTTCTCTCTGAGAATTATACCCCATCTTAAAATCTTCTTAAACCATACGAGACCCTTCGTATTCCTCTCAGACAAAAATTCCAGTTCTACCAAGATCAGAAATCTCTCTCTCTTTCAAGCTCTCAATCTCACCGGCGAACACCAAGTCTGGAACCAAAGCCATGCAACCCAAAAATCTACTTATTCTACAACAACAACTGATTGATGGGATGACACTCAATCCGGAGTTTTTCATGATTGGAGCAGTCAACAAGGAAACCGCAACAAAGATTCTCAATGCTTTGAAGGATTATGGACTATATGAGTTCTTCACTTATAAATATGCTGGAGCTTTTGAAATAGATGTGACCGAGTTTTATCTTCATGCCACTGTGAAGGACAACATGATTCATTCTAAGGTTGGAAGAATAGATGTTCAAATTTCTGAAAAGGACATCAAGGATTGCTTCAAATTCCCTGATTCAGAGTTGATGCCAGAAGCTCACCATTATGATGTTCAATCTTTCTGGGATGAAATTCGTGGTCCAAAAGCACCTGTAGTTCATGGCTTGACCGAGCCAAAGAACGTGTTGAAACCTGAGTAAGATATGCTTATCGAGATGATGTACAAGATCCTCGACAACAAACTTGGAAGTGTGGACGATCTATCTGGAACATCCGTAAGTCTGATGAATGGAATCATGCAAGGAATAAAGTTCAATTGGGCTAAATACATCTTCAATCGCCTATTATTCTTTGTGAACAATGCAAAACCTCAAGATAGACCACTTGAAGGAAATCACTTTCTTCATAAAGTTGGGTATGGACTTATTGTTGGAGAAATTCTAAGAAAGAAGAATGTGCCTCTTAGAAGACACAAAAGTGTTGGAATCTATAGAACACTTTTCAGAAAATTTGGACCCGACTATGGCAAGAAATCAAATCGAAGGAAAGGATCTGAAGGAGGTGGTTCCACAAGCACACCACAAAGCTCTCGAAGAAGGAACAGTAGAACAGTATCTGCAGCGAGTGCACCCATGGGTTCTAGCAATCCAAGCAATAGAGATTAAGAAGCCGTAAGCTCGGCTATAGCACTTATTCCATTTCAAGAAGTGGCAGAGTCTGAAGCTCATGAAGTGGACAGACCCGTGATGCCAGCTGAAGAAGACACCACCCAAATGGAGTTTGTAGGAGTTGAAGAGCAAGTTTCCAATGACTTGCAAAGGAGAATCTCAAATCAATCTGCAGTTGAAGCTAATGTTGAACCCATAGTGTTCGAGACAACACAAATCCGAGATGACCCAGAACTGATGAAGGAATTAAACCAAGTTCAAGCATGGAAGGAATGGAGACTTGAAAGATATAATTCATTTATCTCAAAAGTTGACTCAGATTTGATACGAAGTGAAAATTTTGCTTTTGAATGGCTTGGAACTAACTCAATACTCGAAGCACTAAACATTGATGCAAATCAAGTTTACAGACTAAAGCTTCAAGAGAAGAACAATAAAGGAAAACGAGTGGCCGCAGCAACACATAAAGATGTCACTCAAGTCCCTTCTGATAATTTTGAAAAGGAAAATGAAGTGAGACTACAGATTGCTCTACACGGATCTTTGAATGACACTCATCGACATCCAGGTGATACTTCAATTAATATAGCCAATGATTTTCTTGATAATTTTGGAGAAAGGGCAAATGAAGGAAGTACACTTGTTGAAGTACCAATCTCAGCCTCTGAAAATCATGACTCTATTCCTGTCAGAATTCACTGTGCTGAACTTTTGATATCTAATGTGACCCCACCAATATTGATATAAATGCAATGGACCCTACAAGGGATGAAGTAAAGGACCAAATTGAAGGTGAAATTAGACCATCGATTGGGGGGAATGTTTGTATGAAGCGCCAGTACATGATAACAACCCTGTGATGTCACATCAAAACAACTCTCTGGAAGTCAATTTAAATACAGAGATTATTTCGAGAACAGAGATCATTGCAGAAGAAGAAACTGGAAATCAACTTCAAGAAGCCGATTCACCTGAAGGAAATACGCAACTTGTTGAAAACCCAGTTCTACCTGATTCATGAAGGAATTTGTTCAAATCTTTGCACTCCCTGAACATGAGTGGAAGTCGAAGCCGTGAAGAAGATAAAGAAGATCTGTTAACATCACTGTTTGCAAAATTTACATAGACAAGTGATGTTGTGTGTTAAAAGATTGGAAATACTCTAACCGAGCAAGGACATCTCTCTTTGCAACATTTTGAGGACACACGAACCAATTTGAAGGAGCTATTGGAACATCAAAACGCTCTACAAACAAAAATAGACAGAGCCGAAAGACATCTGAAAGGAGATCTCACCGAAGGATTATTGGAGATAATCAAACTCATGAAGAAGGAACGAGAAGCTATTGAGAAGATCAACAATGAAAGACACTTGAGACAAATAAAGACCATACAAGATCAAGAGACAAGGATAAATCACCTTGAGGTGGAATTATCCTCTATGGCTAATAAAATATCTTATTTGCAGGATGTTTCTCTCAAAACACATGATGGTGTCAAACTTGTTAAAGCCAATAAAGAACAAGATTCCAAATCCCTTAGATTTTTGATTGATAATGCCATAAGGGGGGAAGAAATTCTCAATCATCTGGTTTTACAACAACAGCAATTCATCCTTGGAAGTCAACAACAACAGCCAGTTTTGACCGATGCACCAACAAAAGGTCCTGGCCGAGGACGTGGTCAACAATCCCAAGTTGGTTTCGCTCAATTTGCAAATCCAAGTCTTCGATCAAGCTCATCGAAAGTTGCTGAAACTCATGGCTGGTTCGAATGCTCAAAAGGAACCGTAACACCGCAGAAAATCTGGACATCCGAGAATGTGTCGAGTATGGTGAATAGATGGCCCAAAGCTAATCAAACTCAATGGATATCTGACAAGAATAATGAAGAAGAAGCGAAAAGGAAGCGAACCGAGATGTGGTACGAGCTTAGAGATCATACCAACAATAATGGTGAAAGTTTGGGATTCCAAAGAAGCTTTGAAGAATGCATAGTTTGGTGGGAAGCCGGAGTTCTTCCGAGCACCAACATTAAAGATGCCTGTGACACCTCGTAAATCCGGATTCTATTTAGGGATTAATTAAGTAATTAATCCTAATCCAATTGATAATTTAATTCTTTAAATTCCTGAAAATTTAATAGTCGGGGACTAGTAATTGACTAGTCAACCCAAGTCAAGGTGTTGTACCTAAAGCTTTGTGAATAGTTCCCTTGTTCCCTTATACCTTTTTCATCTTAGTAAGGGTAAAGATGACTTTACACCTCATGTTGGTATCCAAGCTAACCTAAGGTCATTTCTCATTCTTCTCCTTACACTCTCAAAACATAAAACTCTTCCTTCTCTCTAGAACTTAGCTAGCTTTCTCTCCAAGCTAAGTTTAAGCTTTCCAAGATCTTTAAAGTTTGTTTTTAAGATTCCACATTTCCTACTCTTGAGCATCTAGGAGGGTAAGATCTATGTTCCTTTTGTGTTTTTAGTGTTTTCTAAGGTATCTTTTCCTAAAGATGAAATCTTTTGGTCTTTTGGTGTGTTCTTGAAGTGGGTGTTGAAGGTGAACCTTGTTAGGGATTTTGAGAAGTGTTATAAGTGAAGGTTGAGTCTACAAGAGGTAACACATGTTCTACAAAATCTATTTTGCTTACCTATATGATGATTTATTGGATTCTACATGTGATTTTGCTATGAAATGTGAGTGTTGATGCATTATCTTGTGAAAATGCATATCTAGAGCTTGTTATTAGGGTTCTTGTATGCCATTTCTTGGCTATTCCTTTGATTCAAGTCATTTTGTTGTATTTGGTGAGATTTTGGATGTGTTTGTACCTGAATTTGAGCTTGGTGTTGAAAATCCCCGAAGGGATTAATTTGTTCAGGGTTTGGTACCCGTGGGCGGAGCGGCGGGTAGGGGTCCACCCGTCGCCCCACCCGCGGGGTACAAGTCGTGTGGAACAATGGTTCCCGCGGGCGGAACCACGGGTAAGGGTCCACCCGTGGCCCCACCCGCAGGGTACAATGTTAGCTTGTGCGGGGATTTGTTCCCCGTGATTCTTTTGACTCGGTATTTGGTGTTTTGACTTCCCGATGTTCTTTTGTGGAACTATTTGAGTGTCTTCTTGATGTTTCGTATGTCTAGAACTATATGGTAGGATTCCATGTAGGTTTTGGTGTCTTGAATCATGCTAAGTGTTCAACCTTGTGATTCGTTGAACCATGATGAGTCTTGTGTGTTCTTCGAAACTATGTTTAGTTTACCCATTTGATAAGCATGTTATTTCGGTGTTTAAATGCTAACGTGTGTGGTTTGTCCTTTCCTATTGTGGATGATGACTTGTGTTAATCATTGTTGTTGTCGGATTGTGATCTTTTCCTTGTTGAGTATGGTTTCATATCTTCGTTTTGATCCGTTGTCCTATGATGGTTTTGTGTGTGTGGATGTACCTGGATTGCACGATTAATGGAATGGGACATTAGTCACCAAGGTACAACAGTGGTCCTCGTGGTGGCTATGATGTGATTATGGAGTTTGTGACCTGTGTGTAAGGTTCACGTATTTCTTGGGAGGCATATGTTGCCAAAGTGTGTGATTGGTACCCTCGTGTACTATGAAATCGGTGGTAATGTTGGAGATTTTCGGAGTGGGGACGACGGTCCTCGGAGGAATAAGGTTGGACTTGGTGTACAGGGGTCCTGGAGGTAAAGGTTGAAACTAGACATAAGGTTGGGGGTAGCCATAAGGTCGGAACCGGGCATAAAGAAGGATTATGATTCATGATGTGTGATATCACGAAGGCATGTGTTGCCGTTGTGTGTTCCTCTATTCGTGATGAGTGATGTCACGAAGGCATGTGTTGCCAATGTGTGTCTTTATTCTCTTGTGTTGAGCATGTCGGGTGATAGTCTACTGAGTGATGGTAGAATACACCTTGAGCCTTACATATGTTGTCGTTGTTTACTTCTTGTTGTCTTGGGATGTGTTCCATTATCCTTATTGAGAGTGGTATAGAGTCTTGTGGTTGACTTCTATCCTTGGCTTTGAACTTATATATACAGTATTCCGTTTCGAAATGATTTTGTATATACTACCTATCTATATATGCTATTGACATGTATTGGTGGGTTACCAGCATCATTCGCTGACCGGGCGTCGTCCCATTTATTTATGTGCTTTTCAGGTCCCGAGTAGTGGCGAGCGCGATCTAGTGATGGATAGTGTAGATCCCTCAGACTTTATTAGCTTTGTTTTGGGCCTGTGAGCCTTTTATGTCAAACAGTAGATTCTCTAATTGAGCATATTTGAATAGTTAGGGTGGTTTGTTCGTACATGTAGTTGAGCATGTGCATGTTACTTTGTGCGTGTATGCGTTTATGTGTGTGCATCGTCCTGTACAATGACTGTGTGCGTGCAGCCGTATTTTAGTTGTGTGTCATATACAATTTTTGTTTTATTATGTGGTCTGTGTGTGATGTAAAAATAATTGTACACTATTTAAAATGATCTAACGGAATGTTTGTGATTATTTTATGGAATATATTATTCTATTATTTATAACATTTTATGGAATATTGTAATGGTGTGTGCGGTACAGACCACTTTGATAAGAATGATGAAGGGAGGGAGTGTGTTATGGATGTACCCCGGGTGGCACGATACTTAGGATACCGGAATGTGATCCATGTCTCAAACCATTTGAAGGACAAGTATTTGAGTCATTAAGAAAAAGCGGACGTGCAAAACATGTGGTTTGGCGATTGGGCATAATAGTCGAAGCTGCCCACAGAAGCAGTGATGTTTTGGTTTTGTTAATATTGCACATACCAAAAACATAATATAGCAAAAATAATGGTGTGTGCTTTAGTTCATGTTGGATGTTTTTGATGTGTGCATTGTCTAAACGATGGTTTGCGTTACAGTATTTATTATAAAATATGAACAGTTAGTTGTCAGCCAATTGCACTCGTTAGGGTGGAATTGTTTTTGATTGGTTAATAAATTAGTAATGAAGATAAGTATGTCGTTGAGAATTGCAGGTAAAATCGGTTGAATTAAAATCGTGTAAAGAGTGAAGAAACTTGAGCAGAGTATGGCATGAGCATGGTAAGGAGTAACGTCTTAAGTGTATGTTCGGTCATTGGTGTTAGAGAGAGACAAGAAACTGTGTATGTGCGTATTACAGACGTGGCGTGTGCGGCGGATAGATACAACGAACAAGGTGTGTGCGTACATGGGTAATAGTGTGTGCAATTAACTGTGTATGTGCAGTGTAAGTGCGTGAACATAGTGAGTGCTATGTTTGGAATGACGTATGCGCCTGCTGGTTTGTGTATGAAGATAGAATAGAGTACGTCATTGAAATTGAAAAAAAATTAACCACGAGTGGAAAAACGTAGTCTGCAGTGTTCATTTAAAAAAAAAATAATTAAAAAAAAAAAAAAAAAAAAAAAAAAAAAAAAAAAAAGGGCATTCAAAGAAACGGCAACACCGGAAATTAATACCCAGCTCGACCACAGCTTCCTTCTGACAAGCATTAAACCGCTTCATCGGTGCGACCAAATGCTTTGGAGAAGCACGAATCTTCAAAAGCGGAAATAGTACAAAGTCATCTGCATCAAGCCCATCATCCGAGCCATCCGGATCCGGGTCTGGTTGGGCAACAGGGGGTGCTTCAACATCCTCGGACGGCAGCAAATGTACAACCCCTACCGCATCTACAGCATTGTCACCTAGTCATACCAAAATTAATGCACAGTTACCAAAAACAATTACCACGACATAGTAAAAATAATTAGCATACATCTGAGCACACCCTTCCCCCTACCAGCGCACACACCTAAATTTGGATCCTAAAAACTCAATATTACGCACAAGCTTAATACCTAGAACGCACCCACTTCCCCCCACCAGCACCCACCTTCACACAACACGCACACACCACATGTAATAAAAAACGTGGCTTAGCAAATAACCAAATAAATACTCATACAGGTCCAATTCAAACAAAATGAACTAACAAATATCACTCCACGCACACACCTAAAAATAATTTTGGATAAAAAAGAAGGACAAACAAATTCCAACCCCCTTAATCTACAACCTGCACACGCCAATTTAAACACACGCATTCACCAGAAAATGTTCCTTGTGCCCATTTGGCATGTTGTTCAAATAGTACATGGCAAGCATATGATTTCAGAAAATGGTCTGTATGTTTCATGGTAACCAACTGATATGCTAACAATGAAATAAGTTCAACAAATATAGAAGTCCAACCATAATTTTTTTAACTAATTTCTTCATAATTAAATATTAGAGATACAGAAACTTATGTTGGAAATTACCTTGTCAAGTTGTCAGCCCAGCTAGCTTTGTGTGGAATTCTTTGAAGTCTTTTATTGACCATCTGCATTAAGGTATCTTTGGGTTCCTTGGCACATTGATGAAGCCGTTCTAACCCAAACTCAGCTTCACCTAAGGGATACAAGAAAGGTGTCTTAGTAGTCAGTAAAGCAAAAAACAACAGAACTTTACAATAGAAGACCTTGTATTAAAGCACAAATAAGGCCACCCGGGGTGGTAATATAACTGGAATCAATTATAATAATATTTAGAGCTTACCTGCCGCCAAGCATCTGTTATGAACAATTGTGATTCAGGTTTACACTGTATCTCACTCAACTTCTCAAGCTGCACAAAAAAATTGCCATGAATGTTGAAAAACTTATAGTTGTTAGCTCTTGAAGTTGACGTTTGATATATATCAGCTTCGTTCAAAATGGTATAGTTGGTCTATAAGATTATTTTCCTTGCCCACAACCGCCACAACCCCCTCCTCCACCACCGCCAACAACCCGTCTAAAACGCCATGCAAAAACCCCCGGGAACACGACCCAATTAGAAAAACGCAGTTCATATAACAACTAAAAAAAGAGGGAAACCCACATAAAAAAACCTGGAACAAGGAATACCTCCAAGGGAACCTGAGGAAACGTCTTTACGCCGCTTAGACTGCCTAATAGAAGATCCAGCCATGAGCACCACCTAGAAGACACAGAAGCAACGGCACCGGAAAGAATTGAGACGCCAACTCAGAAGAATCCGCCGACTCCGCGTGGAGAAGACTGAAAGAGCGAAGAACTGAAACGACGAGGTTGAAGGTGAAAGAGTAAATATTGAAGAAGATCTCAGCCCAAAAATAACGCTATCATCTAGGCAAACGACGACAATAATAAATGGAAGGAAATAAAAACACAATCCAAAGACCAAAACACCCCTCGCACATATATTAAAATCAGCGATTAGGATAAAAAAAAAAAATCAAATCTAGAACGTTGAAACCTACAAATAAATGGCCAAGATGTAGTCTCACGATCTCACCTTAATAGGGGTCTCATTGGATCCAATATATATATATATATATATATATATATATATATATATATATATATATATATGTGTGTGTGTGTGTGTGTGTGTGTGAATTCTTTGCGGTGTGGAATTATCCTCATTTTTCAATTCATACATGAAAATTCAATTCTCTTTCGTGTGTTATTATTTTAATTTTAAAAACTTGTTTAATTTAAATTTTTATTTGTTTTGAATTTCAATTAAAAAAATTAAAAAATTAAATAGTTTAAATGTTCTACACAGAGTATCTATAATAAAAAAAATATTTAATTAATAATATGATAATTTAATTAGAATAGAATTTATTCTTATTATAAAGAATTATTGTTTTCTATTTAATTTAATATTTTAATATTATAGAAATTTTAAATAGAGCATATATATATATATATATATATATATATATATATATATATATATATATATATATATATATATATATATATATATCTCGAATTCATTCACATGCTATTCATATTATTATCTTCATTTTTTAAGACATACACAAGAATTGAATTTATTATTGTGCGGCATTATTTTAATATAATATATATATATTTTTAATTTAATTTTTATTTTCTATTTAAAATTCAAAAAAAAATAAAACTAAAATAAGGAAAAATAACACTTTTTCCCCCTGAGTTATATACTTATAGCACTTTTTCCCATGAATTATTTAAGTGGCTCTTTTTCCCCCTGAAATGTTAAATGGACATATTTACCCTTAAAATAAATATTTAAAAAAAATATTTCATTTATTTTTCTTCTCCAACAAATTATTACTATAATTTGGTTCAAACCAAACAGATACTATAGCAACTAAACCAAAATATCCCAATTACAATTTATAATCAAAACGCGATATTTAGAGTTTATTAAAATAGCGAACCGGAATGGTCGGTTCATGTTCCGAACTGAAAAAATGAAATACATTTATTGTTGAGTTTAGAATATTTTAAAATAAAAAATAAAAATTTAAAATAAAGACGGTTCAAAATTGCGAACCGGATCCGGAACCACCGGTTCACGGTTCATGATCCAGTTTTTTTATTCTTAAATTTAATAAATCGAAATCCAAATATTGGGTTCTAGATCTGAATCATAACCGAAAACTTTTAATTAGATTGCTATAGTGTCTGGTTCAGTTCGTACCGAACCGTGATAATCACTACATATACGCAATAATTTGTTGGAGAATTAAAATAAATAAAATGTTTACTTTAAGGGTAGAAATGTCAATTTAATATATTAGGGGGAAAAACTACCACTTTTAAAATAATTGAGGGGGCTAATGTGCTTACATAAATAATTGAGGGGAAAAAAGTGCTATAAATATATAACTTAGGGGGAAAAAGTGTCATTTTCCCTTAAAATAATATAAATTCTCTTTAATATTCAAATATTTATTTATTAGTATGATAATTTAATAATAATAGAATTTATTATAATTATAATATATTTAAAAAAATTATTTAATTAATATTTTAATATATATATATATATATATATATATATATATATATATATATATATATATATATATGTATGTATATATGTATGTATGTATATATATCATGGTTGCAGTAGGCGTTAGGCGCTAGTCGGGCGCCAGGGCAGCGCCTAGGCGGTCTAGGCGGCACTAGGCAGGCGCCAAAAAAACTGTGGCAGACATGCAGTTTGACAATTTTAATGAGGCTATTTTCAACATTCAATCAAATAACACCTCCAAATAAATGAAATAATGATAATTCATAAGTCATAACATCAAAACAATATTAAAAATTAAAAATACTCAAATACTTCAATCATCCAATGATTCAAAGTATCAAACTAGTCTACGAGTGTGTATATGTCATATTATATATATGTATGTATATATGCGCGCGCGTGCACGCGCACACACACACACACACACACACACACACACACACATATATATATATATATATAATGAATAAAAAATTAGCGAGGCCGAGCTGATGGGTTAACTCGAACGAAATGGACGAGTTAACTTAGACGCTAGGCAGCCAAGTTGGCCGAGTTAGGCGCTAGGCGGACGCTTAGGCGGGCGATCGCCAGGGTCTAGGGGCGCCTAGACCGATTTTTGCAACAGTGATATATACATATCCTATAGCATAAATTTTTAAAATTTCATTTTTTGGCCATTTTAATATTATTAATGAAATTATAATTGTGATTTCTGAGATCAATTTATGATTCTAATTGGATTCTTTATTTGTAATCGTGAGGGGTGTTGGTTTTACGATTTAGGTCAGCCGATTGGCGAGCCAACACTACCGTAAAATACTAGGTCAAGTTTGTGAGAAAAAAAGGAGCAGAGTAACATTGAGAACTTGAATTGCGAATCCTTTACAAACAAAACGAAATAACGATAGCCAGAATCTGAAATAACCGGAGAAGGACCCCAGATATCTGTATACAACAAATCTAAAATATTTAAACTTGAAGTATAAACTCTATCTAAGGGAAACCGGGCCGATTTGCCAAGTTGACACGCGGAACAGACTTATGACGCATGAGCTTTATTTGACGTGACCGGACAATGTTTTAAGACTCTTTGAAGGGCTTGCTTATGTGGGTGTCCCAAACGTTGATGCCAAACTGTAGGTGAAGCTTTTGCCGTTAGGAATGCAAAATGCGACCGCGGCACCAACAATTTATACAAGCCGCCTACCGCGGAACCTTTAAGTAGTGTTTCCCGAGTAGTGCAATCCTTCATAAAAAAAAGAGTCTTTATGAAACTCGAAAAACACATTGTTCTCGTCAGTGAAACGATAAACAGATAACAGGGATAACGAAAAATTCGGAACAAGTAGAATATTGGACATATTTAACATTTTGGAATTGGATGGGATAACCGTACGACCAACTAGGGAGATATTCAAACCTGCGCCATTGCCTACTTTCAGAACGTCGCCACCAGTGTAGGGCTCGGACTGCCCGATCAGCTGTTCGTCCGGCGATGCGTGCGTGGTGGCGCCGGTGTCGGGAAACCAAGCCTCCGACTGGGCAGCATCCGTCGGCGGGTTACCTGCTACGGCCATGTGTGCATGCGGCGGGGGTTCTGTGTACCTCTTGTTGCAGAACACGGCTGTGTGGCCGTGGCTTCTGCAAATTTGACACCGAGGACTGCCACGGCCGCCACCTGATTGCCGGCCACCACGCCCACGGCCGCGATTGTTGGTAGACTGCCGGCCACCACGCCTGGGACCTCCACTGGACTGACCACCTCAGCCAGCGTACATGGCCACCGGAGAAGCAGCGTTCCCAGCCTACTCCATCGAGAACTCATCCCCCTGGATGAAGTCTTGCGCCTGCAGAAGATCACCAAGCTGCGACAAGGTGACCGGTGTTCCGGTCACTGTGAGGGCATTGGCCATCGCCCGGAACTCCGGCCGGAGCCCCCTCAACACGTTCAAAACCTGTTCGTCGAGAGAGAGACGATGTCCGGCGAGGGATAGAGCTTCGACCAACATCTTCGCCTTCCCTAGATACTCCGAGGCCGACATGTTTCCTTACCGGAGTGTCTGGAACTGGCCGAGTAGATTGAGGCACCTAGCCCTGGTGGAAGACGTTAGCGACTCATTGATGGCGAGCCAGACATCGCGTGACGTCTCCCGACCAACCGCTAGCGGCATGACCTCGTCGGAGGGAGACGAGATCAGGAGAGACAGGATCGACTGATCCTGTTGAACCCAAGCCGCGTGCGCCGGATTGTCGATCGTCGAGCCAGCAACGGTGGTGCCAGAGTCGCCTAGCCCCACCGTCGCTGGAACTATCGCCGGAGGACATGAATGGCTACCGTCAATGTAGCCTAAAAGGCCCTGCCCACGCAAAAAAAGGGTATGATCTGGGTACGCCAGAATAAAAAATTACGGTTGTTTAATTTTATAGGAACAAAGTGGTGTGCGGCATTTAGGGAATTCCCGGTGGCTTGCGATGGGGAGGTGGTGGTGGTTACTGTACGTTCAGATGAATTTGTCGACATGGTACGGTGGTGGAGAAAAAACAGGATAGGATTCCTAGCCTAACGCTAACTGATACCAGATGAACAACTCAATTCACATTCAATCAGGAAAGAGATTACAGATAAGAGACCTATAGGAAAGCTACTACTAAAAGCTCCTATACAATAGACTAGACTAGTCAGCTAAATAATAACCACAGAGAAATAAACTATATATTATATTATTACTAACAGTAATAACGCTAGTCTAGATACTTAGTATAAAAATGATAGTCTAAATAAATACTACTTTTGGTTTGAATTTCTCTAAGTCTTCTTAATTCTCTTTTGGGTAGCATTGTCATTGTCTTTATCTTCAGTACTTGTCATCTTCTTTTTTATTGGTAGTGCGTCATGTGCAATTGGGTTACTGGTGGTAGCATAGAGGGTAGCGTAATGCAATGATATTATGGTGTAGGAAGTTGTAGATTTGTCTTGTTGTATATATGACTAATCTTAGTTGTACTATGAACTCTTGATCTTGCAAGCGTATGTTGATATTTGGTAGTTGTAGCTTTTTCCCTTACATATTTTATGTGTTGTGAAATGTGTGTCGTAGCTTAATAAAGAAATATGATTTACCTTTAAAATGAACAACTGTGATGTAATCCACAGAATTACGGGATAATTTTCCGCTTCAATTTCTTGAATTAATTATTTGAATACCCTCATTATCAATAAATTCTCCTCAAGTAGTTAATATGATTTACTTCAAACTGTATTTTTTTCCATGGTGTTAATAAAATAGTTGGTAAATAAATAAATAAACAAACAAATAAATAAATAAATAAATAAATAAATAAATAAATATATATATATATATATATATATATATATATATATATATGTAGAGAGAGAGAGAGAGAGAGAGAGAGTTGAGTTCAAATGAGAAGAGAACCACTATATTATAGAGGACTGTGCAGACTGGTGTAGTCGTGTGCCACAGTTTGTATGTCGTGTGCCACAGTTTGTATGTCGTGTGCATAGTTTTGTTAATTAATAGAGCATGGGTTTGAAACCTGATGTTTACATGTATTCTTGTGTGCCATTTTGTATTAAATTGTGTGCATGATATATATATATATATATATATATATATATATATATATATATATATATATATATATATATATATATATATATATATATATGTATGTGTGTGTGTGTGTGTGTGTGTGTGTGTGTGTGTGTGTGTTCAAATGAGGACAAGTATATTATAGAGGATTGTGAGGACAGATGTAGTGCCATTAGCCGGTATGTCGTGTGCATGGCCAAATGTAGTCATGTGCCACAGTTTGTATGTCGCGTGCTAGAATTGTTAATTTATAGAGCCTGAGTTCGAAACCTGATGTTTACATTTATTCTTGTGTGCTATTATGTATTAAGTTGTGTGTCTGGTATTAATTTGTTGTGTGCCCATTATTTGTCCTCACAGTCCTCTATATATTGTTGTCCTAATTTGAACTCAACCATATATATATATATATATATATATATATATATATATATATATATATATATATATATATATAATTAATGAATTTGAAGTTAAGGAATTTTTGCATTGTAAAAAATAAAGATAATATAACTAATGAAATTAAATCTCTTTTATAATTTTTTAATAATAAGTAATTTTTTTTAAATAAAGTCTTTATAGACATCTAATTCTAAATTAAAGAAATGCATATGTATTATTTTGTGTTATAGCTACTAATTTATTTAATTTAATAAGAGTTATAGAGTGGGTGCTTACTTTTCATCTACAACAATGAAGTCATTGATTTTTTATTTCATTTGTTGTTGAGACAAATTGTTTTGGAAGTTTGTCAATGATAATTGCTATACTTGCTATCCATAGATGATAATAATAAATCATTTAAAATATATGATTACAATATATATTTTTATAATGATATAGTAAAAATTAACTTACAAATTTTTTAGAAGTTTTAATGAATTTATAAAATTCTGATAATGATGTGTAAACTTGTTCAATTAGAGTCAATAGGATGTCAACATTGTCAATTTTTTGGACAATTGTCCTACCGTTTAGAGTCCAGGTGTAGTTGTATTTTTTATATGATCAATGACATTGTCAATTTTTTGGACAATAGGTCGCGCAGGTTTAACAATGATGTAAGAACAATTTTGTCCGATAAAATAATAATAGTACAATATTTGTAAAGTAACGTACAATTGTATTATTTCATAAATACAAATAAAAAAAATATTAATACTATAATGACTTAAATCATTTCCAATAATGCAAAGGCATAATTGAAATATTGAGTCTTATTCTAAATAATCAAAAGAAATTAATTAAACGAAAAAGAAAAAAATATTTAAAAAAAAAAAAAACTTAACGTAAGCGGTGAGATTTGACCGAAGTGATCAAAATTGATAAAAATTGAATAGTTAAGATACTAAATTAATAATTTTAAAAATCGTCAATTGCAATTAACAATACTCCAAAAGTCAAATGACCAAAATTGAAATTTACTCCTCATTTTATTTTCTCCTAATTTTCATTCCATTCCATCTTTGAGCTCCAAAAGTAGTATTCTTTTAGCTTCTCTATCAACACGTCTTTCTCTCTTTCATTATCCCAGTAGCATTCTTTTAGCGTCTAGATGCAGTAGACTTTCTGGCTTCCATGGCTAAGGCGCTAAGCATCATGGACCTGTGGGGATATGTGAATCAGATGAAGGATCTGATATGGTAAGCTTGCTTTTCGGTTTCACGGTTTGGCACTTGCAGGTAGGTCGATATGACAAATTATACCGTTGACCATGGTCCAAAACGGTATGGTTTCTTATTTAATGAAAAGAAACGACACACGTCCGCACCGTTCCGTGTAAAATAGTTTTGGTTGTATAATATATTCAGTTTTATTTTAGGGAAAATCAACGATTTGGTCCCTCAATTGTTAGCGAAATATCAATGTAGTCCCTTAATCGCGTAATCATCAATTTAGTCCCTCCGACCGTAATCCGTCAATAACCCGGTGAGAGCTCCGATTTGCCATGGCAATTTAATCATTTCATGGGTAATTTAATCATCCTCCTCTAACAACCCTTCCTCTTCTTCTCGCCGCAACTCCACCTCCGCCGCACCAAGTCATTCTCCGCTTCAAAGAACAAGTCTCTGAGCTTATCCACCGCTGCATTTGAGCCACAGCGCAAGTCCTGTGACGTCAGGGTCCTCCCCGAGCTCCGCCGCACCAAGTCATTCTCCGCTTTAAAGAACAAGTCTCTGAGCTTATCCACCGCCGCATTTGAGCCCCAACACAAGTCCTGTAACGCCATGGTCCTTCTCCCCGAGCTCCGCCGCACGTTGACTTTAGATCTGTTGCAGCCTTGTAGATTAATTGCTCTGCCCGATCGATGCAAGACGAGGATACGCGCTGAGATCGAGAGAATCACGTACGCGTAGGTTCCGACCAGAATGCCAGAATAAGTGGCGCAGAGATCGGCACAAAGCATGAACCAAAGCGTTGGTTTCAGTTGCAACATATACAAGAAGGCACCTGCTAAAACCAGATCAGATTGATAGCGAAATTACTGAGTTTCCAGAACCCCTAGTTGAAAACACTGCTAGAAGTGTGGTTAGTTCGGAGATTGTGGGAGAAGAGGGCGTGAGAGGTGATATATTAAAGCCTCTGAAGGATCATATAGATCTTGATACGCATACAGACAAAAAAAAACCCTTTAGGGGAGGACTTGCAGGGAGCATTTTGTCTACTGCGGTTATCAGTAGGGAATGACAGAAATGGAGGAACAAGCAGAAGCTGAAGAAGCAAGAAAATGGCAAAACTTCAGTTGTTTTGCCTGCTGAGATGCCAACGTCAAAGCAAAACAGAGAGATCCAACCAGAGATCACAGATTACGGGTTCGGTTTGTTGAGAGAATTAGCTTTGATGGTCCGAGGTACTCCCTGGATGAGTCTCGGGCTTCC
The DNA here is from genome assembly GCF_001879475.1 of Ipomoea nil. Classification (NCBI taxonomy): domain Eukaryota; kingdom Viridiplantae; phylum Streptophyta; class Magnoliopsida; order Solanales; family Convolvulaceae; genus Ipomoea; species Ipomoea nil. The sequence continues at coordinate 112,080 of NW_017619829.1, read as the reverse complement.
TGGGATGGGTATTTGATTGGAAGAAGCTTTCAAGAATGGCACCCATGGTTTCTGTGGTGGAGTTGCGGCGAGAAGAGGAGGAGGGGTTGTTAGAGAAGGAGGATTAAATTACCCATGAAATGACTAAATTGCCCATGGCAAATCGGAGCTCTCGCCGGGTTATTGACGGATTACGGTCGGAGGGACTAAATCGATGATTACGCGATTAAGGGACTACATTGATATTTCGCTAACAATTGAGAGACCAAATCGTTGATTTTCCCTTTATTTTATATACACTTCAATTTAATTTCAACATAATTACAGTTTAATTTGATATTACTACAGTTTCATTCTATAGTATACACTCAAATATGTGAAAGTGTTATTCAATTTCATTTTTTATACACAGTAGTTTCATTACAATACAATACAGTATCATTTCGATATAACTACAGTTTCATTATACAATATACACTCAAATACGTGAAACTGTTATTCAGTTTCATTTTATATACACTGCAGTTTCATTTCAACACAACTACAGCTTCATTTCAATTAAATTACAATTTCATTTGATAATATAAAAATAATATGTGAGACAGTTTCATTTTAGATAAAGTGTAGTTTCATTTTGAAATTAACACACAGAAAATACAGGCTCTGTTAAGATGTAACAGCAACCGTTTCTTTACTTAAAAAGCGGCGACGTTTTTAAACCATGGTCCACAAAGCTTTGTAGACCATAATTTACATACTGAATGTTTACAATTTTATATACTAAATGTTTACAATTTACATACTAAATGTTCAAATTGTGAACATTCCGTATGTAAATTGTGAATATTCAATATATAAATTGCGTATTTTGACCCGGGTCTATCATGACTGTTCTTGCTTTTCTTTTCTTTCTTTTCTTTTTTCCTTTTTTTTTTTTTTTTTAATACGTTTTGGCATCATGTTAAGCCCTATAATTTCAATCATGGTCCACACAAACTGTGGACCATATTTTGTATACTATAAAATAATGTACATTTAATAACAAATAATGTACTTTTAATATATTAAAAATGTATTTTGTATTCAAGGAAAGTACATTATTTGAATACTAAAAGTACATTATTTTAGTATAATGTACATTCAGTACATAAATAATGTATTTTTAGTATATTAAAAATGTACTTTCTTTTATGATCCATACAATATTATATGAACCATGGTCCACACATATAAGCCCTATAATTTGCCTATAACTTGGGAGCGTTATGTTGTGCAATCATGTGCACCATGCATGGTGCATACGGTTGTAGAAACGGCGTTGTTTTGACGTCCGACTTAAAAAAAAAAAAAATCAATTTCGGTTGTCGTTAACGGCGTTATGTTGTACATAATTTGAACTATATAATTTTTTTTGAATGTTACTGGCTCTATTACATTGTAGTATCTGTTCATATACTTTCTCAACCTACTGAAACACAAAGAACCAATAACACCCACCTCCACTGAGGCTTGAACTCATAACCTTCCAAATGGAAGTCCAACCCAGATACCATTAGACCACATAGTCCTGGTTGAACTATATAATTTATTCGTTCTGGATATATAATTCAAATTATGCATAATATAATACCTTTAACAGCAATTAAAACTAATTTTATTTTTAATTAGATGTCAAAACGACATTATTTTTACAATCGTGTGCACCATGGTTGCACAGCATAACGTTGCTTGTTACCCAACCTTGAACAGCTCAATGGTGGCCCAAAGTGGAACAACTTAATGTGGGCCCAGTCCCACATCTAAATAACGCTCCTCTTCCAGGTTGAAAGAAATTTAAAAAAAAAAAAAAAAAAAAAAAAATCTCTTTTTGAAAGAAGTCGTAGAAGACACATTAAAGAATTCGAAAATCGGCTTCGGCGCTATTGATCCACGTGGACTGTCGAAAATATTCGACCGTTGCGAATAATTAAAAAAGAAAAGAAAAAAAGAAATACGAAATAAATAAACCACTCTCCATCTCTCCAAAATTCAAATCTCTCAATTCTCAAACAATTCACAGAAATTTCTTCTCCTCACTTTTCTCTTCTTCCTCTCTTCCCCTAAAAACCGAAAACCCTCCCTAGAGATGGAGATCGCAGCTGAGACGCAATTGGGACATCAACAGAAGGTACAATTCCTCTTTTCTTCTTTGTGTTTTAGGACCAGTTCAATTATAAGTCATGAATTGAATTTCGCAGCCGCGAGTTTTAAGGGATTTATGTTTCGAAATTAGGGTTTATTCTTTCATTTCATAAGTGATTATTGAACTTGATTGTTGGTGTCCTTAGAACTGTGCGTTAGCAGGAGGAAATTCGTATTTGTGTCCTTTATGGAATCATTGAGCATTTTGGTGATTATGGATGAGATTAGTTATTCATTTCTGAACCTGCTGCTTTGAGGATTTTGTATTTGAAATGTAATATATAAAATAAGTATTCATGGCTTTTAGTCAATCAGGATGGATCCTCGGTGTGTGTGTTTGTAGTAAAATTAAAAATGATGCGGAATTTCTGAAATTTCACTTTCCATTTTAGCCTACTAAAAGAGACTACAAAGTTTAAGTTTTGTTGCTGTAAGTCACTAAGTTGGTGTGTTGTGTTCTTATCTCATGGGGTTGTATGATATGCTGATCAATTATTTTTACAGGCTTCTTATTCCGAAGGCACAGGTGAGGAGAAAAAGAGGTGGACTCTCAATGATTTTGACATTGGAAAGCCTCTTGGGAGAGGGAAGTTTGGTCACGTGTATCTAGCTAGGGAGAAGAGGGTAAAATGGCATTTTTTACCAGTCTACTGGAATATGTTGCCTTCATTTACTTTCAGATTTAAGATGTGTTTGTTTGACTCTGGTACAGCTTGAACTAAAAAGTTGAATTAACTTTACCAAAATTAAGGTCATAAACTAAAAACATAGGTAAGCGGCCAAAATGCTATCATGCGTCCTAGCATAACATTGTTTTGAAGATAACTATGTGGTATGCATTTCGGGGATAAGGAAAGAACTGGCAAGTCTGTACCAGCATAAAACAAAATGTGTACTTCATATATAAATAGATATTAGGCTGTAGAAGTTCAAGGAATGACCTGTAAGTAGTATGCATGTTCCCAAACATCCATGCCCAGTAGAGGAACCAAGTTTGGATTTATATTAACCAAAGGGTCTTGGAATACAGAATCAATTACAGAACAGGAAAAATCTTAGAAATTCTCTGAATTGTATATAAATACACACCTCACCCCCCCCCCCCCCCGCCCCCCCCTGCTCTGACAAATTGAATTTCATGAATTTCTCTTGACTTTCAGATTTAAGATGTGTTTGTTTGTTTGGCTCTGGTACATCTTGAAACATGGTTTTCATTTGAGGTTACAATTCTTTCATGTGAAAGTGGAAATGAAGTCAAACTTCCCCCTGCCCTGACAAATTGAATTTCATGAATTTCTCTTGACTTTCATATAGTTTGAGTTAATATTAATGCTCTATAGAAGCTCATTAGCTGTCACCATGAATTTTTGGGAAAGACCTCCAATTTTGACAATGTATTATCTTGTTAATACAGAGCAATCATATTGTGGCACTAAAAGTTCTGTTCAAGAGCCAGCTGAAACAATCTCAGGTTGAGCATCAACTTCGTCGTGAAGTTGAGATACAAAGCCACCTTAGGCATCCAAATATACTGCGACTTTATGGCTACTTTTATGATCAGGTAAACTATACTTTTCATTTCATGGCAGTATTGTTGTTTATTTAATTTGTGAAGACAGAGAAAATATGGTTAAACTTATACACTTGATATTGCAGAAACGAGTGTATTTGATACTGGAGTATGCAGCTAAGGGTGAACTCTACAAGGAATTGCAGAAATGCAAATATTTTAGTGAAAGGCGTGCTGCTACTGTGAGTACTTGATATAGTTCATTTAAAACATTTACAGTGTTGATGTTCTCTAAATGGTTTTTCTAATGCCTCTGACAGTATGTTGCATCTTTGGCTCGAGCCCTCATATACTGTCATGGAAAACATGTGATACATAGAGATATCAAACCTGAGAACCTTTTGGTTGGTGCTCAGGTCAGTTTAAATTTTACACACTTTGTCATGTTCTGTCTTTAGTTCTTTTAATTGATTGCAATCCTTGTTCATGCCAGGGTGAACTTAAAATTGCTGACTTTGGTTGGTCAGTGCACACATTCAATCGCAGACGGACTATGTGTGGCACTCTTGATTATTTACCACCTGAGATGGGTAAGCATATAGATTGTTTAACAATTCATGTTCATCATGTTACTTTGAATTGATGATAAATATTCTTGAGTGTGCCACATGCAGTATTATTTACCTCCTGAGATGGATTAGTATGTTATGTATATAGTTTAACAACTCATGTGATTTTCCTCTCCATGTTACTCTGAACTGATGATAGAAGTTCAGCTATGCCAGAATTAGTGCATTCTAATTTTTTTTACTTTCCCCACTGATCAGTTGAAATCTATGATGAGTTTTGCGGTACCCAGTTTTAAGGTTTGCAACTAATCATTTAAACTTACAGTGGAGAGTGTAGAGCACGATGCAAATGTAGACATATGGAGCCTCGGTGTCCTTTGCTATGAGTTCCTCTATGGGGTGCCTCCGTTTGAAGCAAAGGAACACTCGGACACATACAGAAGGTAATTAAACGAAAAACAAAAGTTGGGGTTCAGGGTTATATTTTAAGTGACATGAGTAATCCTTTTCTGTTGCGTCTTCAGAGTACTTTGTGGTTAACTGAAAAAGAAAGGAGACCCAACTATTGAGATTTACAAATACTAATGTTGTCTATTTATGGTGAACACAGGATATTGCAAGTTGATCTGAAATTCCCCCCCAAACCCATAGTCTCATCAGGTGCAAAAGACCTCATTAGTCAGGTAAACTTCTAACCCTCTGGAAACCACTTTTACGTATTTATACTTCAAAAACCAGCTTCATTCATTGATTTTCTGTATCAATTTTATGGCAGATGCTAGTCAAGGATTCTTCACAGCGCCTGCCACTGTTCAAGGTACTCGAGCATCCTTGGATAGTGCAAAATGCAGATCCTTCTGGCGTTTTCAAGGGTTGAACCTTAACAACCCTCAAGTTTATCTGAGGCATAAATGCAGCAGCAGGCCTTTACAAGCAGCTTTGCGGGCCAAGTAAAGGGGGACTCTGATGTAAAAATATAACTACTATGGTGGTGACATGTTATGATCTTTTATGTGGAGTTGAATCTGACAAGTTATTCTTTATGTTTGTTTACTTACTGTTCTTTTGGGCTGTGTTACCAGAAGTAAATATTGTCAAAACAATTACATTTTGGAAATTCCTTGCCCACACATTAGAATATCCCACCCCAGCCTATAGCTTCCTAATAGACCTTGCATGTATTTGCTTCCCAGAACTCTCATCAACAGTTTATCCCTCTCTCTTAAGGCAAAATAGGGCATGGAACTAAGGACTGATTAGGCTAAGGAATATACGTTTGGCAAAAGTCAAGGACTTTAATTTCCAGCATTGAGGTTGGGAAGTAGAATGGTGCATAAATAGGGAGAAAATTTCAATTTAAACCCTCCTATAAATTGAAGGAATCTAAACATGTTAGGACTTAGGTCTTAGGATCACTACGTCAAAAAGTTATAGCTCATAACAAATGCGTAACTTTATTTTTTTATAGATCATTATTACATTTTAGAGAGGCAAAATGTTAGAATACTTGATCTTTTATTGGTTTCTGCCCAACAAAACGTTTGCTAATATTTTTAGTTCGTTAGATTTCTAATAGATCTGTTATCTTTCTCACTACCTTTAGATATAGAAGGGGAATTTGCCTTTTGCCTCATCGAATGTAAAAAAATAATATTATTCAAAATTGGATGACCAACGATATTGAGTCGAATCAATTTGACAAAATTCATCAACACTTTAGTTAGGGTGTGTTTGGTTGGTGGGTTTTGCCCATAGAAATGGGTATGAAAGTGATTGTTGTTGTTTGGTTGATAGGTTTTTAGAACATTACTATGGGTTTCGAATACTCCATCAATTGTAAAATTCATACTCAAATAAAATAAGGGTTTTGTTTTAAATATTTTATTAATGGTAAATTGTGTTTTCTCATTTTTCATTTTTTTCATAGATTTCAGGTTTAAAACAAGGATTTTAAATTTATAGGTATCAGAAGGAAAGAGAAATAAGACAATATAAAAAGATTATAGAAGAATGTTATTTTCAAATTGATAAATTAACTTATGGATAAAGGAAAAGAAAAAGTAATGGAAGACCCAGAAACACATTATCAAATGGATACTTATGAAGGTGGAGTAACACAAACTTTAACCTTTAAACCTGAAATCTATGAAAAAATGAAAAAATGAGAAAACACAATTTACCATTAATAAAATATTTAAAACAAAATGGTTTGATAGAAATAAAGACATAAGATATATAGTACAAAAACATGAAAATGCAATAGATATTACAACTATTAGTGGAAAAGCAAAAATAAATTTAATAACAGATGAAATATTAAAAAGAGAATTAGGAAAATTATCAAAAGAAGCAAAGAGATATAGAAATGTTTATTTTGGAGCCATAGAATTTACTATAAAAGGATACTTTCAGAAAAATGTTGACACACCCATAGAAATATATATATTAGATGATAGAATACAAGGAAATATATTAGATGCTTTAATAACAGTAGTAAGAGGAAATTTAATTTATAAAAAATTAAAATTCACAGTCCAACCAGATTTTAGTATATCATTAGAAGATGAACCTAAAGAATTAGCTTTAACTCTGTACTACAAATTACAAGGAATTAAAATGCCTCAAGGATGCAAAGTAATGAGTATAGAAACAAAAATGATTTATGCTTTAACAGGGAATCACCAAGTAAGAAAACAACATGAGATGGAAATAATAGTACCTAAACTATATCAAGAAATTTTAGAACCTATAGCATATAAAGAACACTCTAAAATTACAATACCTGAAGATATATATATGGATTTTGAAAATAGAAGAATAAAACCAGTAGAAAAATTAATACCAATAGTACAAGGAAGTAAAATAAGCTTTCAAAAACAAATCATACCAAGACCTATAGAATCAGGAAAAACAAAATTTATACCCAAGAAACTAGATTTAGTAAATAATCAATATAATAGACATGATAAATTAAAAATAAAAGTAATAATATTTAATGGAATGATGGTAACAGAAGGAATGGCAACAATTACTACAGATACAAGTAATAGTTTTATACATGTAAGTAAAATTAATGAAAAGGAATGTATTACGATTGAACCTCAAATATATAATTTACCAAATGATGAAAGGGAAATAATAGTAAACAAATCAATAATTTTAAAATTTAAAATAAAAGATTTAGAATATAATATTAATATTGGTGTACTAGAATATGATAGTCCTTATGAATTACTATTAGGAAATGATTTTTTGAGTATGATAAGATATAAAATAACAAATGAAGGAGTAGAAATAAATGATCAAGGAAAAATTAGATTTATAGATAGATTATGAATATATCAAAAGAAATAGAAAAGAAGGAAAAAGAATTAAAACAAATAAAAGAGATGATAGAAGAAAATCTAATAGTTTCACAATTAAAATATATAGAATATACATCGAGACAAGAAGAAATAGAAAATGAAATTAAAGTATTAAAAGAAAAAAGGAATGAACCAAGAAAAGAATGGATAATACTTGAAGGAGGATGGAGAAAAAGAGTATATAAATAGAATGGATTTAACTGAAAAAATAGATCAAATATGGAATGAAAAAGTAATAAAAGAGCAACTACAAAACATAATAAAAATATTAACTGAAATTAAAGAACATCAAATAAGAATATAAGAATTAAACATACAAGAAATTGTAAAAGAAGAATTAACTAAATTATGGAATACATCAGAAGTACCAACCTTTAAAATGATATTAGAAAAATTAGATGTATTAGACAATGGAGATAAACAAAAAATAGAAGAAAGGATAAAAAGTTCAGGAGTAAATAAAGAAACCATAGACCTTATACCATTAGAAGAAAAACCAGAAATAGTACCTATAGATGCTTGGAGAAGAAGTAAAGAACCAATTATGATAGATATTAGTAAGATGAAACCACAATTAACAGAACCTGTAAAACAAACAATATAAAAATTGGCCTTACTCAGTAAGAAAGGAAAATTTTAAAATGACATAAGAAAATAGTATAGAAACATTTCTTAAAAAATATGGAAAAGAAATATTAGATAAAGAAAGAAATAAGTATGAACCAATAAAACAAGAATTTAAAAGAGAAGAAAAAAACAAAAAATCAAAAAGAAAAAAACGAAGTATTTATAGAAAAATCAGAATATAAAGAATTTTTGGCATTAAAAATAGAAAAACAATCACAACAGATAGAAGAATTAAAAAGGGAAAATATTAAGTTAATAAATAATTCTAATAAAGAATGGATAGAGAAATATAAAAAATACAAACATAGTTATTATGATACCAAAAAAGAATTAAAAGAGACTAGACTAGAATTAAAACAAATGAAACAAGAAATGGATAATTTAAAAATAGAAATAGAAGCGTTACAAAATTCTATAAAAAATTGAAAGGAAAAAATAAGATAAGTGATACAAGTAGCATAGACACTTGTAGTGATGATAGTAGAAAAGAAATAGAAAATAATAAAAAAGATTTAAAAATAGTAGGATATATAGAAGGTTTAGTAGATGAAGAAGAAGAAGATTCTGAAATAGTTAAAGAAAATGATCAAATTATAGAAGTATTAAGAAAAATGAAATCAGTAAATGCAATAATAGAAGAAGAGCCAACAAGCGATATAGAAGAAGAATTTGAAAGAAATAATGATATAGAAACAGAAGCTGAAACAAAAGACATAATAAATGAAGATGCTAATGACTATCCTGAAGAAGAAATAGTAGATCCAAACTTAGAAATAATTAGTAGAAGAAAAACAAGTCTACCAAACCACATACCAATAGGACAACAATCTGAATTCAAAGACTTCGTAGGATCTATGAGTCAAGGAGTAAATTTAAATGGATACTTTCTAGATTTAGATAATGTATACGATGAACAAGAAATTAATAGAAGAATACACGATTGGAACTTAGGAATGTTTATAGCACTAATGAACTCAAACTGTACCTCAAATCTAGACTATGTGTATGATTTAATATCAAAAACTTTAATAGGAAAAGTAGGATTTTGGTTTGAAACTATAACTGTTCAATTTAGAGCACAAGCACCTAATTATGCTATAGATTGGAAATCCATGTTGTCAATATTTGACATAGTATTAAAAAGAGAATTTTTAGGAGAAAGATGGTTTGTATCACAAGAAAAAGTTATAGCATAAAGAAAAACAGAAATAATAATGAATTTGAACAATATGAAATGTTGTAAAATTAGTAAATTACCAGAATATACTATAAGTTTTAGTAAATTCTTTTATGAAGCAAGATTTTCTCAAGATGAAGGAATAACATATCAACAACTTTACTACGATCATCTACCAACACCATATAATACCGAAATAACTAAAGAATATAGTCAATATGAACCAAAAGAAAATACTTTAGGAGAAAGAATTAGAGTATTAAGATCATATTTGATGAGAAAATGTGAAGAATATAGAATACAACAAAAGATTAAAAAAGATAAGAGAAAAGGATTAAGAGAAATATGTGGATTTACAGAGAAAAGACTAATATTTGGATGTGACAAAGACTATAAAGACAAAAGAAGGAAAAGAAAATACTCTAAAAAATATAAGAAATATAGGAAAAACAGAAACAATGAATCTTACTACAAGTCATATTATAAACCATATTATAAGAGATATAAAAGGAAAAAATATAAAAATATAGAAATACCCCTGAAAATAGGAGAAGATTTAGAAATAAGAGAAAATTTAGAAAAAGAAGAAAGAATATGAGACCATTAGAAGGAGAAAATAAAAAACCTTACGAATGTAGATGTTGGAATTGTAATGAAAAAGGACATTATGCAAATAAATGCCCTAAACTAAAATAAAAAGGAGTAAAATATCTTAATACTACTGAATTTATCATGAACTTAGAACAAATACAAGAAGAAAATGGCCAATGGTATGAATATGAAATATTTTATATTAGTGAAACAGAACCAGAAGAAGAAAATATTAATGAACTTAGTAATAATGAAAGTAGTGAAGAAGAAAGTTCAGAATAATGGAAAAAGGATGGTTAGTATTAATGCAGATAAAATTCATAAAAAATATTGAAAGAAACTTCATAGAACAAATGATAACTTTAAGAAGAGTAGAAAATTTGTTAGAAGAAATATTAGGAGAAGATTTAAAAGATAAAATTATGGAAATTTATTATTATCATTTATTATATAAGGATAAAATATGGTAGCAGTTTATATAGAAACCTATGTAGAATATAAACCTAATAAGATGGTAATACAAAAAATATTTATAGATAGCGGAGCAGATATATGTTTAGCTAAAAAAGAAGTAATAGCACCATACTGATGGAAAAAATCAAACAGACATAGAATAAAAGTCTCAGGATTTAATGAACATAATAAAGAGTTAGATGTAATAGCTGAAGATGTAAAAATTATATTAGATAAATTAATATTTAAAATACCAATAGTATACCAAGAAAATAATATGAAACACCCTTTATTATTAGGAAATAATTTTTTAGACTTTTCCAAAACACAAGTAATAAATAGCGAGACATTAAGCCTCTTAACACCATGTAACAAATGGGTAATATTAAAAAGAATTTTACCAATACATTTCCTAAAAATATATAACATTCAAATAGACAGAAATAATAATTTAGAACAATTAAAAAAAAAATATTTGGAATTATTAAAAATAAATTTTGGAGAAAATCTTATCACTTTATGGGATAAAGAAAAGATATATGCTGATATAAAATTAACAAATCCAAATGATATTATAAGAAGTAAACCTATAAGATATAGTCCAACTTATCAAAAAGAATTTGAAATACAAATAAAAGAATTATTAGAATTAGGAATAATAAAAGAAAGTATTAGTCCACACAGTAACCCAGCCTTCCTAGTAAGAAAACATAGTGAGCAAAAAAGAGGAAAAGCTAGAATGGTAATTGATTATAGGGAGTTAAACAAGAAAATAATATTTGATGGATATTTTTTACCATATAAAAGAAATTTAATAAACAGAATAGCTAGTAAGAAATGGTTTAGTAAATTTGACTGTAAAAGTGGATTTTGGCAAATAAAACTTACTAAAGAAGCACAACCTTTAACAGCCTTTAGTGCCCCTCAAAGACAATATGAATGGAAAGTATTACCTTTTGGATTAAAAAATGCACCACAAATATATCAAAGAAGGATGGATCAAGTTTTTAGAAATTTAAATAAATTTTGCATAGTATATGTAGATGATATTTTAATATATAGTAATACTCTAAAAGATCATGCAGAACATTTGAATGAATTTATTAAAACTGTTAGAAAACATGGAATCTTATTATCTGAAAAGAAATTTGAAATATTTAAAAATAAAATTGAATATTTAGGATATATAATTTCAGAAGAAGGATTACAACTACAAGAACACATTGTAACAAAAATAAAAGATTTTAAAGAAAAATTAGATAATAAAAAAGAAGTACAACAATTCTTAGAAATAGTAAATTATGCATCAGACTATATTAAAGATTTAGCAACACTTAGAAAACCCTTACAAAGTTTAATTAAAAAATCTAATATATTTGACTGGAAAGAAGAACATACTAATGCTATTAAAACAATAAAAGAAAAAGTAGAATCTTTACCAAAATTAAGATTACCAGAAAAAGATGATCAATTAGAATTATATACAGATGCTAGTGACATAGGATGGGGAGCAGAATTAGTAGCTTATACTAAAGAAGATATAGACAAAGAAAAATCTTTAATATGTGGATATGGATCAGGAACATGGAAACCTAATGAACAAAATTATCATATAAATGAGAAAGAGGTATTAGCAGTAAAATTAGGAATAAAAATATTTCATTATCATTTACTACCAGTAAAATTTGTAGTAAGAACAGATAATACTCAAGTAAGAGCCTTTATTATGAATAAAATAGATCCTTTGCCAGAATTAAATAGAAGAAGATATTGGCAATCTTTCTTTTGTTATTATGATTTTACTATTAAACCTATATCTGGAACTAAAAATGTTTTAGCTGATTTTTTGAGCAGGTACAAAAATGACAAGTAGTAAAAGTTTCAATGAAAAAATGAAGAAAGCTATAGCAGAAATCACTGAAAAACATGAACAAATCTTAAAAACTTTAGCAGAATGTGGAGAACTTATTAAAATATTAAAAGAACATAAGGAAGAAACTGTTATTAACTCACCTGTAAAAACTGTATTAGAACCCTTAAAAACCTTTTCATCAAAATTAATTAACCAATCAGAATCATCCACCACTACAAAAATCCCTTTTACTATAGCAGACAAAATTAAGTATCCCTCACAAGTAATAGAAGCCTATGATGTAATAAATAAATTTTATGAATATAAGTCTAATGATACTATATTAAGAGTAGGAAAGTTAACAAAATATCCTAGGTTTTTATGCACTGAAGACGCAAACCCTACAGCAGTATATAAACTATTTACTTATGGATTTATAGATAAAATAATAGTAAATGAAGAAATGTATAATATTAGCAAATTACCAACTATAATAGGGATTCACTTTTGAAAATGATGGAAACATATGGAAGTGGAACATTTGGAATACAATTTTTTATGCATCTACCGACTTCTTAGGAAAATCCATAGTAATATGCCAATTATTTAAAATAAGAAGAAATACTACCATAGAAGGAGATAATACTAGTCTAAATATGAAAATCCCTTGCACCTTAGAAAATTTTCAGGAATGGATGAGTCAAAAAAGGGCATGGGGAATATTAACTCTAAAATCAAGAATTGAAGATATGTTAAGACATAAAAGAACCAGTGTAATAGGACATACTAAAGGAGGAGAAGTGGAAGAAATAATAACCTTATATTATAATAATTTTGAAATGATAACCAGTGATCCAACTGACCTATTAGAAATGCATAATAAATTAATAAACTTAAAACATCAGCATGATCCAGCTACTATTGAGTTCTATACAACTGTCATCGAGCAGAGGAAAAAACAAAATAATATCAAGGCAGGTCCGAGCTCTGAAGATCCCTTCTGAAGGAGCTGAGGATGTATTATCTTACCTGATGTAATATCGGGTGTATTATCAAGTATTATTATCAACTGGCCCAATGTAGCCTAAAAAACTACAGTAAGCCAACGGCTCTCAGCCCAGCGGGCGTACTAACAAATTATTATCAAAATATTATCATGGTTCTCTGGCCCAAGTGGCGTATTACGGTTCAAAGTATTATGATTTTCTGGCCCAAGCGGCGTATTATCAAGAATTTTCTGGTCCAAGGGACGTATCAGCAAAATAATATCAGAAATATTAAATCTGTATTATCCAAGTTATTACTGGTGGAAACTCAATATCAACAAGTATTAAAGGAAGGAATCTCAAGAGAAGAAAAAATGATCAGCCAAAATCAAGTTGCAAAATTTTATCAAATAAAGATCAGGAAGAAATGCCTTATCAGCAAAGAAGGAAGAAGACAAAAATGCTAGAAGACAAAATGTAAGGAGAAAGAGATAAAGACACCTTAGTAGTTATCTTATTATTGTACTAGTGTGTACCTAGTTTGAAATATTTACATGTAGTAGTTATCTTATTATTGTACTAGTGTGTACCTAGTTTGAAAACTTTTGATGTAGTAGTTATGTTATTGTACCTAGCTTGAAGACTTTTCTTGTAAGAGTTATCACTTAGGAGTTGTAAAATATTTGTAAGTTTCCTACCGAGGTTTTCTATATAAGGAGCCGTTTTGTTTAATAAAAGTATCAGAAAAGTTGGAGATCAGATAAGTCATCAGTTGAGTTCTTTTCTTCAGAAAATCCTTGTTTCTTTTCATGGCTTTCTAAACTTTCTTTCTTCTATAACCAACTATCAAAAGTATAAACATATTACCCAAAGAAGAGAAAAGCTCTAGAAAAATTATTAAACATCTGTTAGCCACACTCCATATATTGTGTAGAAATATTAGGAAGATCTGTTGAGGACTCCCAGCTTCTAGCCTATCTCCCGTGGTATTGTGTGAACAGTAAAGGGAACAGAAGGGCAGGAAGGGTTGAGTATCCGGTGACCTGATAAGTCTGCACAAGGTATGAGTTAAGCTAACTTTGTTTGATAATTTTTTAAGAATAATATCTGAAGGGGTATGTTGTTTAGAAATTGATGGGAGGTTATAGAATTTTTAATTCAATGAAAAATGATCTCTATGATGAAGATTACTTCTGCTTGTAACATAATGTTTGTTCATATTGTCTGCCTTATAAATTTCTTGAAAGTATTAAATAAAAATAATCACTTATCCACCTTTTTTAAGGTTTAAAAGATCTTGGAAAATATTAAAATGGAATATAACAAAGAAGCTTCAACTAGTAATAATTCTGAAAATTTCAAATAGTGGGATAAATTTATTAATAATAAAAATAAGTTAAGACAAGAACAAAGGGATTGGTATAAAATAGGTAATTATCATAGAGTCAAATATATAACATGTGAAAATCCGATGGGAAAAAATTACCACTATGATAAATGCAAACAATCTATAAATAATATAGATAGAATAGATAAAAAGATATTAGAACTTGAAAAGAGAGCAGTAGAAAAAAGAAGAGAAATATTTACAAGTCTTACAGAAAAATTTAAAAACTTACAAAGATTTAAAAATTTCGAATACCCAGATTAAAATTATGAATAGTAAGGATAAATTCACAGCTGGAAGAATTATTAAAGTACTTGATAAAGGAATAAAAGTAAACAAAGAAGCTTTAATAGAAATAAAAAGGACTTATGAAATTCTTAAAGAAATTCACAATAATTTTCAAGAAAAATATCATAAAATGAAACATGAAATTACTTCAGAAGTAAAAGATGCCAACAACACAATTATAAAGATAGAAACAGAAATAAAAGAAGTGACCCAACAATTAAACCAAATAGCCCACGAAATAAAAAACACTGAAATAGGAATTAAAAAATTAGAAACATTAAGGTATAGAATTTTAACACATTTATTTACTTAATCTCTTACTCATTTTTATCCCTATCGCCTTCCCCCCTTATTCATTCTCAAGCACTACTATTGATAACCATTCTCATTCCACCCTACTACCAAACATGTTAAATACTTTCACCAAAACTCATTATTATTATCAAGTATTTGATACCCATTCCAATTTCAATTCCCATGTACGAACCAAACACACCCTTAAAAGCTTACAATTCATGTTATAGAGACTAATCGGCCTTAATTGAGTCACCGGCTCCCTATTATGAACCTGTGGACAAGAGCCAAGAATAAATCATTTGCCATTGGAGATCTCCCTGAGTAAAAAAAAAAAAAAAATCCTAACAAATTTCATGGAACTCGTGTTAGAATATTTATTACAATCCTAAAGGCCCCGACACTTCGGTCCGACAGGGTATTTGGAAGTCGGTCCGACAAGGTATTTGCAAGGATGTAAATCACGGTGACTCAATGGCTCAGCAGACAGGACTAAATGTCGCTGCACACAAGAGATCTGTCCACTTTGGACATTATCCCATACTACCATTGCCGAGGTTCGAACATTAGTCTTTTCTCCTAAATACTGCCTACTAAACTAGTAAACTAAGTTCGTGCGGACTTTCTTGAGCAAATATGTTTTTTTTTTGTGAATGTTAGAGCAATTTTTGGGACTGGGAATGCATTAGCTTTGGATGATTTTTTGTAGATACAACGTCAATTATGCTTCATAACCGACATTGTATCTATTTTCACTAGTACAAAATTTACCATAAAAATAAGACAATTTGCATATGAAGTTCAAACACTGGACGCATAATGTGATGCGCGGTAATTTTGTAATTAAAAGTTCACTATTTAATTATTTATTTAAATAATGGACAATCTGCGTCCGATGCACTCTTGTCACATCGAACGTAGATTGTCCGAGCGTTTTTTTTTAATTAAATAAAATATAATATGTGCCCGATGTTAGAGAACATAGGACGCAGATTGTTAGGAATTTTTCAACAAAACACCACCCAATTTTTTTCCCCATCGTCTTCCCCGGCCACACCTTCCATTTTTCTTCTCCAAATCTTTGCTATTTCTCAGCTGACAAAACAGCCTCCGCCGCCCTCCATCTTCCCTAGCCAACAAAACATCCCCTGCTGCCCTCCAACGTCTCCCACTCCCCCCCCCCCCCCCCCCGTGAGGTCCGAGATGGACCTAGCAATTTTTCAACCATGATCATGACCCAAGCTACACCCAACCGATTATTAGTGGATCAGCACTTCTAGTACCTTATCTTCATGATGGAGAGGCAATTAGGGCTTAGGCCATCCAACTATTTGCTTAAACATTAAAGGAATATTCCATCAAATGAACATCGATATATGACATTCGTTATATCGTGGACCGCGGTGCACGTGCACCGTGGTCAAAAGGCCGCCGTTTCTTTAAGTAAAGAAACGGTGCGCCGTTACAGTTAACGGATTCAATTATCAATTGACACTACAGTGTATCTAAACCGATAATGCCTCACGTATTATTTACATATTATCAACTGAAACTGCAATTCAATTGAAGTGAAATTGTAGTTGTGTTGAAATGAAAACTATAGTGTATCTAAACTGACACTGCCTCACGTATTATTTTTATATTATCAACTGAAACTGCAATTGAATTGAAATGAAACTGTAGGTGTGTTGAAATGAAACTGCAGTGTATATAAAATGAAACTGAATAATATTTCACATTTTAGAATGTATATTGTGTAATGAAGTTGTAGTTATATCGAAATGATCATGTAGTTGTGTTTTAATGAAATCATGGTGTATATAAAATAAAATTAAATAACATTTTCACATATTTGGGTGTTATAATATCGAATGAAACTATAGTTATATTGAAATGAAACTGTAGTTATATCGAAATGAAACTACAGTGTATACAAAATGAAATTGAATAACAGAGTTACTTTTTGCGGAACGGCGCGAAACAGATGGTGTTTCTTTTCACTAAATAAAACGACGTCATTTTGACGCGCGGTGCATAATCGATTATGCACCGCGGTGCACAATATAATTTGTCGATATATGATGGGTGGAAGCCTCATTGTTTAACTTCCCATCGGTAAAATAATCAATGAATGGTTACATGTAGTCTTCTTTACTATCTTATAACAAAAGTAGTTGGGAGTTCTATAGTTTTATAAACTGAGCCATCTTCATTGAAAATTGGAGGAACTGCGCCTCACCTTTGACATGCTTGCAATAGGGTTTCATTAGTAAGATGGGCTATGGTTGAAACCAATACAGATAAAGTGTTTGCCTGCTTATTCTCCTTCCTTGGTATGTGTTCAATTGTAGTATTCCCTAACCACTGCATTACTATCTTTGCATAGTTATCATATGGTACCAACTATAGTTTCTACACATTAATCCTCAATTACTTCATGTCAAACGCTATTTCAAGTCCAAGTATCAATGTTTTATATTCTGCAACATTATTAAAAAATTTGTCCATGCAAGTAAATGAATATGGTAACACTTTCTCTTCCAATGTAATGAAAACCACTCTAACACTACAAAAAAAAAAAAAAACGTGGAAATAGTGATAGAAATTTTCATCGGTAGAAAGGAGAAAATCTGCCGCTAATGAGATTAGCGACGGAATCATTCCGTCGCTAAAGCTTTGTGACGCAATTTAATTCTGTCGCTAAATCAAAAAATCCGTCGCTATTTTCTTCTCCGCGACGATTTGATGACAAAATTTGCAATGGAATAATGACGAAAATTTCCATCGCTAATTATAGCGACGGAAATTCCGTCATCAAACCAAAAAAATTGCGTCGCTAGTTTCCTTCCACGACGATCTGGTGACAAAATTTGCAAGGGAATAACGACAAAATTTTTCGTAGCTAAATATAGCATCAGAAAATTTCGTCACTACATTTAACGATGAAAAATTTCATCAATAATTCATTTCTATTGTTTACATTGGATGCCATTTAACTATAGCTTAGTGACAAAAATATCCGTCACTAAATTTAACAACGAATTTTTTCGTCGCTATTTTGTTATCATTCTTTATTGTTATTAGAATTTTAGCTACGGATTTACTATAATTTTTGTTCGCAGCTAAATTTTGAAAATTAAAAAAAAAAAAAAATCTGCCCACTAATTAATATCACATACCTACATTAAACCTATAATATAGTACTTCAATAATATAATTATAAAATATGTTATATTAAAAAGTTCAAACTCAATAACAATAACAAAAGTATAACATTGTGTAGTGTTACATCGCTAGAAACAATACCAAATATATTAATAAACATAATCTAATCATCTCCTACGTTTTTAGCATTTGAATTAGCAAAATGTTCAGCTTGAGTTGTTGGAGGTCGTGGCATAGAAGTGGGTAGCATGCCGTTGCAAAGCAACTCATCAATCAGCATGCCGCCGCGACACAACTCATCCATCAAACTTGTAATCTGGGATTGTATTTGAGTCTGCATTTGAGTTCTTTCAACTTGTAGTTTAGCCTCCATATGAGCTCTTTCAGCTTGTAGTTTAGCCTCCATATGAGCTTTTAGTTGAGCCTGCATCTTGGCCTGCATCTTAGCTCGCATGGTCTCTAAGTGTTGGGTCACCATCTCCTTCATTGCATCTTGATTAAGTGGTGAAGTAGCAGATGAACTACAACTATTCTCGTTGGTAAATGAGGAAGCCTTAGTCCCTAAGCCATCAATACGTTGTTTCTTTACCCCACCAACAACATCCACAGACAGTTGTGGCATGTTTATAATTGGTGGCTCAGTTGACTCTTTAGCTTCTTGCATTGCAGCATCATGTCGTGCTTGTATTTCTTCCTACAATTAAAAACATATACAAAATAAAAGAAGTATACAAAGGCATATAAATTCTATCTATTTAACAATATATGATTGTTACATTATACTTACCGTGATTTTCTTTGACCTCTCATCAATGAATATACCATTCTTCTTTTTCTGCATGTGCTCAAAACACTCAAACAGATTAGGTTCCTTTTTTGAAGTTCATCTTGCTATTAAACAAGCACAAACAATAGAATATTCTAATTTGTAAAATATATACAAATAATAAATTTTGCATATACATTTTAAATGTATTACCAATTTGTGATAGTTGTTCTTGCTGCAATCAATCTTCTGAACCGGCAACCCCATACCCTGTAGTAGCCTTTTGGTTTCACAGAAGTTGTCAGGAACTAGATTATCCTCCGGAACAACTTCTTTCATAAGTTCAATGATTTGATTGAAACATTTTTCTGTTATGTGATTCTCTGATTTCAAGCTCATAAATCGAGCTACAAAAGACAACTGCGAGTGCTTTTTACACCCAGGCCACAACTCTTGATCTTCAACTTTCAACTTGTCATAAAACTTTTGGGCCTCGGGATTTGGCGATTATTCTATTTCATCCACATTAAATTCAAGACCAGCAGGATCCATAACCATTGTGTGGTAAGCATTAGATGCTTCTTTACTAGCCATTTGAGATGGGCCACCAACATCTCGATCAACATCTACCCTCACATTGCTCTCGCCATGGAAGCGCCAGACATAGTAGTCCGATACAAATCCATATTTTGCTAAGTGGTATTTCACTGTAGGCACATCTAAAAACTTCATGTTTTGACACTTGCGCTGAGTACATGGACACTTAATTCTTTCTCCATCCATCCAGCTATGTTGACTAGTAGCAAATAGGATGAAAGTTTCAAGACCAGCCAAAAATTCCTCAGTGAGAAGACCATTTCTAATTCGTGTATACATCCAATGACGATTTGAACTCATTGTATTTATCACCTATTTCAACAAAAAAAAAAAAATCAATGCTCATTTAAAAATTAAAAAAAAAAACTACATTTCACCGAGACAAAAATCATTCGAGGAAATTCTTATAGATATTCAAATAGAGATTCAAATAAACAATCATAGTCTTATAAGTCTCCAGTACCAACAGGCTGTTTAGCCGGGGAAACACAAGTGCCGGTACCCACTGGCGGTTTAGCCGGCAAATAAACAACGAAAATTTTGCAAGTTCAAACCTTATCAACCCAAGAAGAACTTGAAGATTCTTGTAAGTTCAAATTT
This sequence comes from Ipomoea nil, assembly GCF_001879475.1. NCBI lineage: Eukaryota > Viridiplantae > Streptophyta > Magnoliopsida > Solanales > Convolvulaceae > Ipomoea > Ipomoea nil. Next base: position 91,693 of record NW_017619829.1, on the reverse strand, counting down.
AATTTGTCAGCTCGCAATACTAAGTAGTCAACATGTTAACACTTGGTAAAATAAAATATATACCTTACTGTCAAATCCATTTCTTCAGATCATGCTAAATTAAAATGAATCAAGAGATAGATTATTTATCAGTAAGGCATGTCATAAAAAGCTTAAGCTATTTGTAAGGACACATTTGTTATTTTCTTTACTCAACAATTTGTTATTTTTACTTTACTCAACAAACAGCTAGAGTGGGGAAAAATAAACAAATATTTGAGAAATTTTATGACTACACATTTACAATATTTGTATTGTAATTTACTAATTTAGTGAAAATTTTATATGTTAATCATTTTTGTAAGGTAAGAGAAAATTGTTCAGGTATTTATAATGTCATTGTATGTTTATTATTTAGATAAAAGAAATAATAATTAACATAATTTATAAAAATCAAAATTACAATATGATAACCTTTTCAAATATATAATATAAAATTGTGATATATGAATGAGCAGAGAACAAATGCTGTACAATACAAACGAGCAAAATGACAATTAAAAAAAAAAAAAGAAAAAAAAAAAGAATCAAAGCTTATTAATAGGATTAGTTAAAATCTTTGTCTCTGCAAAGTAAGAAAGAACTATCGTACTCTTGAAGCATTACTATTTATTTTGTGATTCCTTTCGGCCAATATTCTGTATGTAATACAATGCCATGCTACTATAAAGAGCCAATTAAAACATAAAGTTCAACCTGACAAAACCTTGAAATATATATATATTATATAAACATGAATAAACAACTTATTCAAGACTACTTTGTAAGTAACAGTAATTTCCAAACAGAAAGAATTTTTAAACAAGCAGACAAATTCCATACATTCTACTTAGATGAGAAATCAAAAGAAGAAGAATACTTAGATTATAACATAACAATTCTGCACTATAATAAGAAAATAACTTTTTTATTAAAAAGATTTCCATACCCTGACTTAGTCAAAAGATAATAGAAAAACTTGAGTTCCAAACTTTCCAAGAAACTTTGATCATAGACACACTTAATGACAATCTTGAAAAAACTTTTCAGGAAAATGAACTTATTACACTAATTGATGAAATAACAGAACTTGTTTCAAAATCAAACCACATAAAGAATTTTGAAGCAGAACTTTTTCATAACACTGCACAAGCTACATATGACATAAGCAACACTTCTAAAACTTACTCTTTTGATAATTTTGATTATTGCCCTGTTTGGTATAATGGCTGTTAGCTGATTGTGTTAATTAGAGGGTATAAATAGTTGATAACATTAGCTGATTGTAGAAAAGTGTTTGGTAAATTAGTTGTTAGATGATAGCTATTTGGTATAATTTTTTTTCTCAAAAACCAAACATTTATATTGATATTTTAACTAAATCAAACAATTAATAGTGGTCAAATAAGCCAAAATTGGCCTATAGGCCAATTTTTTACCAAACAAGGCCTATATAATTTCAGAAGACTCTTGGTATGAACATGATTATACTGTTTATCAGTATGAAGAAGACTACCCAGATACAGATTAAGACCTTTAAAAACCATGACCATACACTTTTGAACCTCTGTAGATGCGACCCCCTCTTAGGCATAGTATACATGTGTGTGTGTGTGTGTGTATATATGATTTAAGTGAGAAATTAAATTGGGTTTATTGGGTAAGAGAAGAGACATTGCCAGTAAATGCAGAGGGAGTTGAAGAATTATTATTGTTCTTATGATTATGCATATATGCATCTACTAACCCCAACCCCACTGCAAAACCTCTCAATCTCGTCCTCGCTTTTTACTACTATTAATTATTATTGTTCTTATGATTATGCATATATGCTTTTTTGCAGCTTTCTTATGGTGACAATACCCGGGAGATTAGATGCACGTCCAGAGAGAATAGAGCAGCGGATTAAAACAAATACATACCAGATAGAATAGGGCAGCGGAGTAGGCGGCAGGGGAAGCGGCGGTCGGCGGAGAAGGCAGCGCCGTCGGTGGTGGGCGTTAGGGGAGAGACGCGGCTGGAGGAATCCGTCGACGGATTTGAGGATATGTTTTCAGTGTACGTAGGGTTAGGCAGCGACTTTCAGTGTAATATGTTTTCTCACATTTGGCGACCGATCTTTTGAAGATCATAGCGACGGATTCTAGAATCCGCAGCTAAAGTTTAAAAGAATTCCGGCTTCTGTATTTAGTAATCCGTTTGTAAATTTTGTGCGACTCAGTGAAATATGTTTTCTCATATTTAGCGATGGATTTTGGAATCTGTCGCTATATCACTGAATTTATAAAAAAAAAAAAAAAAAAAAAAATTCCGACTTTTGTATTTAGTAATCGGCTTGTAAATTTTGTGACGGAAGTGAAAATCCGTCGCTAGAGTGTTTTAAAAAACGATTAATTTATTAAAATGGTCTCTCAATTATGTTGATTTCACTTTTTTTTGGTCTTAGTCATTTTGAATTGGCTAATTACATCCTTCCACTATCAATTTTTTAACCATTTTAGTCCTCCGGTGACTTAAGGCACCAAACTTCCGGCAAGTATAAGGGTAATAAAGTAATTTGAGTATAAATTGCGCTTCTTCTTTCAACATACTGAACTCCTTTGTTGACAAGAGCTCAAAAGATAGGAATCACTTCCCGAGTTTTATCATTCTCAAAAGATGACAAATTGGAAGTGTTAATTAAATCGGATTTGAACTAGGGAATAGAATTCATGCTAATCACATACATGTTCATTGTACTAAAGCTTTGTGTGCATAAAGATCGAGGTTGTAGAGATCAATAGTAAAAACAAGTAATTGAATGCAATTAAGGAAAGCTAAGAATGGAGTTTCTCATCTATCACATGATGCTTCTAGTGTTTTAGCTCAAGGTTGTGACATTGCAATTGAATGATTCATGTGAGGCTTTACAAATACCTTTCACCTCTCGGTCTACTAAGCTATTTCTTGGTATACAACACCTTTAAATGACTATGATCCTAAGAAACATTTCATCGAACACTTGTCTTCACCTCATTCCAGTCTTAAGACCGATTTGCCATGGGAGTAAGGTGCCAATTAAAGGTCCTTAGACCAATTTTCCCGATTATAGGGTCATGGGAGTAAGCTACCCATTAAAGGTCCTCGGACCGATTTGGTCGATTATAGGGTCATGGGAGTAAGGTGCACATTAAAGGTCCTCGAACCGATTTGCCCAGTTATAGGGTCATAGGAGTAAGGTGCCCATTAAAGGTCCTCGGACCGATTTGCTCGGTTATAAGACCATGGGAGTAAGGTGTCCATTAAAGGCCCTCGGACCTATTTTCCTAGTTATAGGGTCGAGAGTAAGGTGCCCATTAAGGTCGTCGAACCGATTTGCCCGATTATAGGGTCATGAGAGTAAGGTTGTAGCACCCCCCAAAACTTAAACATACAAGCTAAGGCACCAAGCTAAAAACAACGGTTTAAAACTAAAATTCACGTTCAACAGCGGAAGCAAACTGAAACAAGTCTGGGGGATGTTATGCCACATTTAAAGCATACTGACCTAAATGCTAAGACAGTTTAAATCCTCAAACACAATGTTGTAATTCAAAGGCGACTGACCAAATATCTACTTATTACATAACAAAAGGCTCACGGGCCCAAAGTCTAAGCAAACCATAGTCAAACTAACTAGAGGTACGAGTCTAACTACCGCGCTCTCGTAAACAAGTCTACTCCATACCTGAAATACATTTTAAAATAAATTAGCAAAAGAATGTTGAGTAAGATTCCAATCCAACATGTAAACCGTATATATATATATATATATATATATATATATATATATATATATATATATATATATATATATATATATATATATATTTGATATTCAAAGTAGGTTTTGCAACTACATAGATATGTTAAACGTAACCAACTCAATAGTGTTTCTCAAAAGGACTCAATTACCCAAGCATTCAAGATTCAAAGATCAATTCAAGAAAGACTTCAAGGGTAGATTCAAGATCAAGACAATTCAAGATACAAAGCAAAGACTCAACCAGTAGACAATGAGACATACCCTGATACCCAATTCAAAGTGGATTCAAGAGATTGATACCAACACATCAACAAGATAGAATTTCCAAGAGTTTCCAATTCAATCAAAGTACAATGGTATATACATAATCAAGAATCATATATAACAATAATCAAATATTCAATATTCAATATCAATATCAATATCCAACAAAACTCCAATTCCAACCTTTACACCAAAAGACCACCATGTACACTAGTACAACCTTATCCACCCAAGTGAAGTCTAAGCTTCTTCCACCGATGCAATTCAAATTCCACCTATGCAAATGGAGCCGGAGCTCTCCAATTCCACCTATTCAAATGGAGCCGAAGCTCTCCAATTCCACCAATGCAATGGTTGAAGCCCAATAATACAATAATACAATATAGCCAATGAGAGGTATATACATATATACCATCAAGTCACCCAAGAATCAATGGTTATCAAGGAACAAGGATTCATGAAGGAATCACAATTCAAACGGAGGCCAAAGAGTTCACAAAACACTGAGAAAGACTTGCGATGCACCAAGACCAAACAACAATGCACGGGAAACCAAAGGAAAATACACTGGACATCAAAGAATTCAACAAGAAAACCAGCGGGTGGGAAGTACCCGCCAGTACTGATTCACTGAAGTGACTGGCGGGTACAATCCACCCGCAAATCCTTCTCCAATGCACCCTTGCGGGTTCAACTCGTGGGTAGTACCCGTAAGGCCAAATATGTAACAGAGACAGTACGCATAAGACATTAGGATTCAACACAACAGAAACTCAGATTCATCACAATAGAGGCTAAAATGCAACAAGAAATCTATTCCAACACACTAGATTATCAACCAAAACAAGGGGAATCCAAGATAGACATCATAGCTCAACAATAGACTCAAGATTATTCAAGAATAAAGCTCAGGACAAGAAATAAAAGCAAGATTATGCTCAGGATTTTTCAAGAAATGCATTTACCACATATTGAAAAGAAAATAGTTTTATTGGGTATAGATCTTACCTTCTAGCTAGCAAATCACTTCAAACCTCCAAGCAATCTCACCCTAGGAGCTCAACACCACCTTGATCTTCTACAAACCCCAAAAAGAGAATGAACATATGCAAAGAAAATATGGAATGGTTGAAGGAAATGAGAAAGGAAGGAGATTCTTATCAAATCTTGTAAATGAAAACGATTTCAAGATAAACTAGCAGGGATTTCTCTTTAGGAAGATGATGGAAGTTTTCTAGTGATTGGGGATGGGAAATGGTGTGAATGGTGTGTGTGGAGTGATGAGGAGACCAAATGAAATGATTAGGATACTTTATGAGTGGATAGGGTAAAATATTACATACAAGAGTTATATGTATATTAGGGTATAGATGTACAACTGGGTTGGGCTTCATGCCATATGGGTCATTTAATAATTATTCACATTGTAGAGATTGGGTTACAATGCTAGACAAAGATATTAATACAAGGGAAATATAGTAGTCAAATAGTCCATAATTAAATGAGTCTTTAGAGGGCTTAAATATTTTATAAGAACTTGTAGGAATTGGGCTTTCAAATTATAAAGGCTAGGAAATATTTATTTCGAATAGAATTGGGCTAGGATAAAGGAATAAATCCTTTAAAGAAATATTTTGCAAAGTTAACAACAGAATAAATATTACGAGGTGTTACAAAGGTGCCCATTAAAAGTCCTCGAACCGATTTGCACAGTTATAGGGTCATGGGAGTAAGGTGCCCACTAAAGGTCCTCAGACCAATTTTTCCCAATTATAGGGTAATGGGAGTAAGGTGCCCATTAAAGGTCCTTAGACCGATTTACCCGGTTATAGGGCCATGGGAGAAATGTGCCCATTAAAGGTTTTCAGATCGATTTGCCCGGTTATAGGGTTGGGAGTAAGGTGTCCATTAAGGTCCTCGGACCGATTTGCCCAGTTATAAGGTCGTGGGAGTAAGGTGCCCATTCAAGGTCCTTGGATCGATTTTTCCTGGTTGCAGGGTCATGGGAGCAAGGTGCCCATTGAAGGTCCTTGGCTTGATCTACCTGTTTACAGGGTCGGGAGCAAGGTGCCCATTCCAGGTCCTTGGACCGATCCGCCTGATTATAGGGGCTTAGCGAAAATTTTAGCAAGAAAGGCGCAATTTGTAAAAGCGACAATCGAAAGAAAGGCATTTTCATTTCATAAAATGTCATGCTTGGCATAACAAGATCGAGCTCCTAGAAGCAAAAATTTGAAACAAATATATTTTCAACCTTTGGCCGGGGGATGCTACTCGATCAACGGCTCCAGAGCGGCGTCCGTATAAGGAGCACGCCTGGGATCTATGACTTCTCAAGGCAGGACGCCCAACACGGCCTCTAGGTCATCATCCTCCATGGCTACTGTGACAGCCATCTAGACCTCCCTTTGCATGAACTGGCGGCCGCAGGTAAAGGCCTAAGACCTGTAGGTCCTTACCAGATCTTCCCCCGACTCGAGTCTTCAGGAAAGCTCAAAAGAACAGCTCAGCAGTATAGAGGCCTTGGCGTAGGTGGCCGGCCCGCCAAGCGGGATCTACAGAAGCGTCGGAGAGGAAGTTCGGTGATGCCTGATAGTCCGTGACGGCAGTCTTTAACTAGAGCTCGGCATTATCGGGGCGGAGGTTGGCTGCCTTCGCATCTTGCTCAGTCGCGGCCAGCTTGAGCTCTAGATCCTTTATCTTGGTGTCCCAGCAAGCTAAGGCCTTCTTAAGTGGATCGACCTCTTTCTGGTGCATATCCTCGGACTATTATGCCTGGCAGAAGAGGTCGACGACCACGTGGGACATCTGTAAAGCCAACAACGGTTAGAAATCGTGAAAGAACGGTGGTACAGGAGAAAAAAGCAATCTCACTAACTTGCATCAGGTCCCGGGCAATCCGCTCATCAACCTAATTGGTTTTCCACTCACGCGTCAGCTCATGAAGCGGGGTGGCTGCACAGATCTTGTCAATCAAGGCGACCGGATGGTCGTCACCCTCGCTCAAAAGGACGTTGTCGATTTGAGTAGTGGACGTAGAGCTGGCCTTGCGATGCCTCTTGAGGGGAGCTACCACCTCGACCTCTGTCTCGGGGGCTTTGTCTTTGACTCTCTTGGCGTAGGCCCGGGTGACCACCACGTTAAACCCCGAGCTGGTTGGTTAGATGGTCGCGAGGGGCAGAGCGGTCGGGATCGACGATTCGGAGGGGGTGACCCTGGACTTGGAGGCGCCTCCCTTCTTGGCGCCGAGTGAGATCTTGGCCTGGGAAACTAGAGTGGTTATGGGGATCGGGAAAGCCTTATCAAGACCCATTCTTGTAAAATGCAAAGCAAAGGCCTTTTTGGGTATCCCGTCATGGTAGAAGCAAACCTTTGGCGCTCATAGCGGTAATGGTGGCCGGTTTAGGATGGTACTTTTCCTCCAGGTCATAGCGCGGAGCCTGAAGTTAGGCCTACGAATACTCATCGGCCGTCTGGAAAATCCAGTAATTGTAGAATTCAGAGGAGATCTTGGATGCGGCGTTGGTGAGAGCACGAATCTTGGCCATGCAGGTGTGCATTGTGAAGTGGGTCGAATAAATTTGGGGAACGGGCAGCCTATAAGAGTACTTGATCGGTAGGATCTAGTCTTTCCATCCCTTGTTGTTGTCTGGAAGATGGGTGATGCAACAATGGTGCCCCCGGGACTGGATGGTTAGGACCCCTCCACCGTGTTTAGGCGAAAGTGTCTAGACGGGGAACAAAAATCAGAACAGCTCTATAGAGCACGCAAGGTCGTGCCGAACACATATTTGGGGAAAGCAAGATAGTATCCGGTGGCCGTTTGGACTAATCTACCCGGGGAGAACTCCGTAATACCTTAAGAAGTAAAGGAGGAAAGGTGTGAATGGGAACGTGAGCAGGGCCTTGATGGAGTCCAAGTGAATCCCAAGCCAATCCTTGTGGGTCTGCTAGATCACATTACCTTGAGACCGTCGGATGTCAAGAGAGAGGAAATCTCCTCAATCTTGGCTCAAGTGAGAAGACTAGTATGCCGGCTTAAGCCCTGACTGTTTAAAATCTTTTTCCCTGCTAGTGAAGAAGGGGAGGGAATAAAAGAAGAAGGTTCGGCCTCAGAAGAATCGGCCGGAAGAACAGGTTGAGAAGAAGAGGGGTGTGAAAAGAAAACGGAGCGAACAAAACGAGGAGATTTCCCGTGCTCGGAGATCCCGACCTCCTCCTCAACTAAGGGCGAAGTAACTGGTCAGCTCTCGCTGTTGTCCGATGAGGGAGCTGATCGGTTATCACCACAGTCAGTGGGAGCTCGAGATGGTTCTGCTTGCTCCCCCGTGTATTCATCGATCTCCTAGATGGTGGTGTTGGAGGAGGAGGCCGTTAGAGAACCGGTTTCGACCTCGTCGTCGTAGTCTCGAGTTGAGATGTTCTAGCTATTCGAGTCGGACATGTTTTCTCCTTGAAGGGTAAGGGAAAAAACCTTAGAAAGGGTGGTTTGGGGATAGTTAATAAGAAACGCCCAAGACCGGGCTACCTAAGTTTTGAAAATAAAAGATCGAGGGAAAGTACTCACCAGTTGGAGACTTGCAAACTCGGGAAGAGTGAGATTGGCGTAGTAGTTGTTGAAGTACACTTGATTGGGAGGCTCCACTTTCAGGTGGGCAAGAAAGTGTGAAAGGAGGACCCCACGAAGTGCCCTATTTATAGACTGCAGTGGGAGGGAAATCGTTTCAAGTTTTGAAATTATGCACGAATCTCAAGAAGGGTCATGGTTATTGACACGTGTCTGTAAACGGTGATCTACGCCCTAGTCGTGCGCTCGCGTCGCACTGGATCCTTGCCCGTTCGCAACCGTTATCTGTTCGTAGCTCACACCCTTCCTCCTAAGCTGTCGCCAGGTACTGGGCTAGGGGGCTACTTGATGGGGATTATTCCCCGGGAACCGTGCCTATATGGTAGTCGGTAATGAACCTTTGGGATGGGCCGAACCCGACCCGACCATTACCGACCTAAAAGGCCCGACTTCCCGACCTTGTTCACTCCCCGAGCTTGGTCAGAGGATAAGCCCATAAAGAGCTCTTCGACCTCCGGTTTACCGACCTGATTAGGTTGAACCGACCCCATCAGGGCCTCGAAGTCCAACCCAACATGCTCAGGAATATTGAGGCACGTGGCCTCAACCCCTTGAGCCGTCGTCTAAACCCGTACATAGCCTCCACGCGGCGCGCTTGCCGCCAAGCCGGGACCTATCCACTCACGTCCCTATAAATACCACATTTATTGCTAGGAGGATAGACTTTTGGCTATTTCCACACTATAGTTATTAGCTTAGAGACCTCTGACCCACTGTCACGTAAACTGGGCTATATTCACTAAACTAACAAGCAGACCAGGCTCAAGATCCGAACTTGGAACCAACCTGGGATTGTAGATTCTAGACGATACGCACCGTATTTACTACATCAGCATGCATATCAAAGAATTTTTTATGGCAAGCTTCGACATCTGGCTGATTTTCCTCAATGGATAACATTTGATTATGTATTCCCTGAATTTGGCTACGAGTCGAGAAATCTTAGACTTAGACTTTGTACTGATAGTATGAACCCTCACGGGAACCTAAGTATCAAGCATAGCTCATGGCCAGTTATGTTGATAATTTATAATCTACCTCCTTAGTTGTGTATGAAACACAAATATATATTATTGTGCTTGAGGATTTCTAGGCCAAAAGAACTAGGGAATGATATAGATGTCTTTTTGGCGACTTTGATTGAGAACTTGAAGAAATTATGGGATGAAGGTGTATTAGTGTTTGGCGCATACCAAAAAGAGAGTTTTAAGTTGCATGCAATGTTTTTTTTTTTTTTTTTGCACAATCAATAACTTTCTAGCTTATGGAAACCTGTCTGGATATAGTGTCAAAGAACATAAGGCATGCCCCATATGTGAAGATAATACATGTTATCATCAACTTGTTCACGGTATAAAGACAGTCTACATGGCGCATCAAAGATTTCTTGATAAATTTCACCATTATCGAAGATTAAAAAATGCCTTCAATGGGGTACAAGATTATACGATGCTCCACAACCATTAACTGGGATTCAAGTTTATGAACGAGTAGAATGTATCAATGCTACTTTTGGTAATACTCAAAAGCTTAAATCTCAAAGAGGTAATAGGTCAAAATCTAATGTTGAGATACCTCCAAATGAGAAGAGTCTGTGGAAAAAGAAATTTATATTCTTTGATCTTCCATATTGGAAGACACTAGATGTGAGGCATAGTATTGATGTGATGCTTGTGGAGAAAAATGTGTGTGATAGTCTTGTTGGAACTCTTTTAGACATAAAAGGTAAGACTAAAGATGGACTTAATGCTAGATTGGGTTTGATTGAAATGGGTATACGAGGATTGAGTTTGTCCTCTATGTTCATCTTGAGTTGAGCGTTGAAGTCCAGATTTAGTGATGCTCTCCATCTACAAGGATGGGCACCACTTTTCAGCAATTCATTATCCAACAATAACCACATATAAACATACCAAGAAATCCAAAATCATACATTTGTTTATGTTATCATTTTTCAAGATTTCACAATTAGGGGTTTCACTTAAGGCAATTAATGGCCATACATCCATAAACATATACAATTATACAAAGAAATTCGAATTCAGGTATTGTATTCAGTTTATCATTATCTGGATTTCAGTTAAGGACTTCCACCAATAAATGTAAATTTCAACATTGGAAATTTCACATTTAAGCCTTTAACTCTTTAAGGGACATTTCAACCATAATATATCACAATAGATCACAATATATCACAAAATATTCACAATATTCACAAAGCAGAAATCAGCTTCTCAAACTAGGGTTTTAGATTAACATTGCTTCACCATAAATCCCTAATGACATAATATATCAAAATATATCACAATATATTCATAATATATCACAATAATATTGAACAAATCAAAAAAATAAATAAAACTAGGGTTTGCGATTAACACTGCTTCCACCATAATGGCATAATATATCACAATATATCACCAAATATTTATCACAGATCATAATATATCACAATACATTTCATAAATCAAAATATATAAAACTAGGGTTTGCGATTTACTTCGTTTCTCCCAAATATTTCCCGTAGAACAAGGGCTTCTAATCAGTAATCACCACGATTCCACGAGTAGGGCTTCCACCACTCCAAGTCTCAATGGCCACCGGATAATCAGATACGACTGTCTGAGAACACAGAATAGAGAGAACCGGAGAATCAGAGAATTGAAGAAGAAGAGAGAACTCAGAGAGAACACTACAGGGTAGTGGAGTATAGAGAGAAGTCAGAGAATCGGAGAAGGAGAATTGGAGATTGGAGAAGAAGAGCGAACAGCGAAGAGAGAAATGAGAGAACAAACGTACTAAACATGATGATGTTTAATACTATACCAAACGTAGCCCTAATATATTTTGAATATTCGTGCGGGTCGGATATGAAAATATCCTACCCCACCCGAACTCCCTTATCCGACGTCGTTTAGTCCTGTGGTTCGTATATGGCTTATCGGATGCAGATCGGGTCGGATAAAATTGTTTCGGTCGTCGGGTCGATCAGTTTTATCGGGTTGGCCGAGTTATGCATAGCCCAAACCAGAATCCCTTCTGAATCAAAACCTTCTTAAGGATTGCATTCAAGATTTATGAGTTCTACTAAACGATTTGACTCGAACGCAGAGAGAGGATTGATATCATTTTATCTCTAGGGTTGCATTCCACTCATTCCAATTGTATGAGATCTACATGACCTAAGGATATCTCTATCTCAAATATCGTGCACCAATCAAGAATCTAATAAGCATGTAATATTGATTCAAAGAACAATCAAGAAACACAATTGAATCTAAGGATAAACAATCATAAATTAACAAGAACAATTAAGAACAAGGTCTCAGTTTAGGGTTCACTATAAATCCAAGTACTAAAGCATTTAGTATCTAAACATGGAGGCAAACACAAAAGAAATTAAAGAAACGATAAAAGAAACAAACATTGGAAAACCCTTTAATCGGTGAATAAATCTTGATTCCAAGCTTCCCCAAGATGTAGAGATGTCTTCCAAAGAGTGGTTGAAGCTTCCAAAAGTGTCTTGTAACGTTTCTTGAAGTCTAGGGTTTAAAAGTCCTCAAAAAGATCTAAAAATGGGTTTAAATAGTGAGATGGCCATGACATGGGGAGTGTCACAACCATGAAAAAATATGTAAGAAAAGATGCCCAGGCGACATGGGGCATGTCACCGCCGTGCCGCATAGTGCGTCAAACTTGGGGCTCAATTTTCAACTTATTCCGCTCTAAATTTGAGAAAACATTGAACATGAAAGTTGTAGGATACTCTATTATATTTCCATATCCACTTTAATCATCTCAATTGGACATCATATGTGAGAGATATGAATAAAACACTATCAGCATGTTGCATGACTAATTTTTCAAGACGCGTCCGAATGTTTTGATTTTATGGTATCAATGTATCTGAAATCTCCTAAAGTGATCAACACAAAAGTTGTATAGAACTTCCTTAGATTTTCAAAGACACTTGAATCATCCCAATTGGACATCATATGAAGAATTTATGGCTGAAACACTCCAGCATGTTGCAAATTTTCCTATTTTACCGTACCATTCTTGTTTAGAAATTCCTACAAATCAAATTATAAGGAATTAAGTACCAAATTCATGCAATATAAACATGAGGTGTAGACCAAATTGACATGAAATAGCTATTGGAAATAAGTGCATTGGGAAACTTATCAGTATACCAAATAATCATAATACAGAGATACATGACGACCAGATCTGAATATCTCTGGAAAAAGACTAGAATCTACTTGACTTAGATATTACCATGAACTTTTATAAATATGGGAGAAATTCATGAACAATATTATAGTTTTCGACAATACAAATAACCTTTACAATTGCTCGTATTATATGGCAATTTGAATTTAGAGCTAGGTGCTAGAAGTGCATTGACTGATTAATATATAAATTAAATGAGCAATTAAGGCATAGCTAACTCGCTAAAATAAATGTATTATCTTTATAACATGTACACCATTGATGGTTAACCTTGTAGGCTATGTACAAATGAGTGTTTATATGAAAGAGAAATAAGAATAGTAAGGCGGTGTAATATAAAGCGAGTTTTATAGCCCAAGGGTTTACGCAAAGACCTAAAATTGGTTTTGATCAAATACAATCTCCCACAATAGATGACATTAAGTTCCACTACATAATATCATTGGTAGTGAATAATGAATTTAGATATACAGTTGATGAACATCATGACCACATACTTCTGGGTTATTAGACACTATATTTATTTGAAAAGTCCCTAATAGATTTGAAATTCAAGAAATCAGAGAAAGTGAAAATCACAACATATAAAGTATTAAACTACAAAATTTCTTTATATGACCTGAAGCAGTTAATAATTTTTTTTTTTAAAAGAACTGTGCATTTATTCCATATAGCAAAGCAAAGCGTCTACAAGTATACGCCATAGCCCCAAAAGTGAGTTATGGCTCAAACGAGTGTATGGCCATTTCGGTCGAACGTATATGTACAAGGGGTGAGCCAAAAGTGGTTACCCCCAAACAACAAGCCAAGAGCCCCCAGCTCCTAAGTACTAAATCATCTAGTGAAAAGGCCGAAGCTCACACTCGAAGGGATTGCTAGGTAATTTCTAGTCTTAAAGCCTCATTCTCACCAATCCTCCTCTCTCAATAGTCATCAATAGGCTCTCCGTCCCACACAAGTGATGGGAACGATGCCTAAGCTCAAAAAAGATCCAACTACCCTTTGCTAACCTCAAGTCAAAGTCCTATCCCCACCGGCACGGCGCACCGTGTTTTATCCCGGGGGGAATTTAAGGGACCCGGCTTGAGCGATAGCACTCACCTCATCCACCCTCGTGCCCAAGACCAACCCCCCTAGGAAAAGCGTACTATGGTTTGTCCGGAGGGGGGGGGGGGAGGGGGGGGGGGCTTTTAAGGTCCTGACAGGAGCAATGGCTCCCTCCCCTACCACCCTTAGGCCAAATGTCAGCTCCCTCGGCACGACGTACCGTGGTTTATCCCCGGGGAGCCTTTATGACCCCGACCTAAGCAATGGTTTCCTCCCACTCTCCCTTTTCCCTTTTCCCCTATTCTTCTTCTTTCTTTTCCTTCTCTTTTCTTATCTTTTTCATCTTTTTCCTTCTCCTTATCTCCCCCTTTCTCCATTTTCTTTTATTTCTCTCTCTTTTTATTTCTTTTTCCATATCCTATGGATCCATTCAAGCCCAAGACACTCCCAACTCCATGTGTGTGCTATACTTGGAGCCTACCAAGACTCCACCATTCAAATCTCATGCCAAAATGAATCTTAAGACTTAGTTGCTACCTAGAATCCCTTCTAGGGGAGCCTTTGCCTTCCAATTATTTACAAATCTAGAGCTGGGAGCCTTTATACTAGCTGCAAGAATAGGGTCTTCATCTTCTAAGCTCCTCCAACCTGCAAAACAGCAAATGGCTTCATTTCTACCATTGTAGATCCACCAAACAAACATCTGCACAGCATTTCTGCTGCCAGTACCCACAACATGCTGTAGCCCTCAGAGCTACACCAGCTTATAGCTCATCATTGGGCCAAGGGGGCTGATCTCAGCTATCTAGCTTCATAGACCACCCCCCATAAGTACACAGAGCTAGCAGGACCAGCTTCAGCCAGACGGCTTCATTAGATGATCCCCTAGATCTCCAAGACCCCTCCAGACTACCCATTCAAGCACTTCCTTCATTAGGGTTACACTGCAGGTCAGCTTACTAAGCCTCATCCCTGCAGTGTGAATCATATCTACCATATTATGGCACCAAACATCCCAGAGCAGAAATGGCTTCAGCTCACCAGCCTCATTAACCACTTCCCCCTGATCTGCTAGATGCCCTAGCTGTTACCCTCATAAGTTACCCAGCTAAGTAACCAATCCTTGGGTTTATGTTGATAAAATGGACAGACCTCAGACTTTTCAGCTTCACTGATCTGTCCCTTTTTTATCCTACTGCTGCACCCAGATCCTTAGTTTTTGTATCATGGAATGAGAACAGAGCTGGCTTCAGTTGTTTCCAACATCACCAGCCAATTCCCCTCATGCCAATCCACTCCTTTCAGCCCAGACTCTAAGCTCCAAACACCTTCAAGATATCATCAGGTGCTCAGAGCTAAGAACCATTTGTCATTAGTTTGCAGCACCCCTTCCTTATATCTCCCTCTCCCTTATTTTTATTACTTTCACTGCAGTTCTAGAGTCAGAGGAAAATTCTCATATGACCTTCCTTATAACCCCCTCACCTCCTCTTATTTTCCAAGAGCCAGGGACCTCACTCATCCCTCAGTAAACTTCATCGGGATGAGCTTATGCTCCCTGGACTTTTCAGGCTATATAGAGTCAGTGCCAGGGTAGAAAACAAAATGAGGTATCCCTTCTAAGGCAAGGACCCTGCCAATACCCTTAGGGAGACCTCCAGTTCTTCTAATGGCCAGATTCCACCCAGAGCAACAGTGCACCAGACATCTTGCCACACAATTCACCCTTCTATGACATGTAGATTTCATCACTCTTTCACCCAATGGCACTTGTTCCCTGCTATGCCAATCATTAGTTTCAATACTGGCCACTGCTACTCCCTTCCTTCTTGACCACTGCAAGCTGTCAGACAACATTTGCACTACCAAGACATCAATATCCATATCTACTCCCCTTGTGTAATCTCCAGCCATACAAAACTGTCCTCTGGAGTTCCTTATGAAATATGCACAAGAGTCAGCTTCTGCAGCCCAATTGATCTTAACAAAACCAGCAGGTGGCCTACACCATCCTGCCCTCTGTGTAATTCTGCCACATCCAAAACTATCTGCTTTCTTCATTATAAAATTCCAATTTGGAGGTAATGGGTCCCATGATGGCCATTTTCTTTGAATGCAGTCAGTTATGTCCTTCACCACCTTATAAATTATTCTTGCAGTTGATGTCTTTCCACCCCCAAATTTGCAATGTGTGTAATTAACCCACAGTTCCCATATCACCAGAACTGGTAGCCTCTGTCCAATAAATTGTAGGAATCTATTTTTAAACTTAGTTCCCCACAAATCATAGCAGACATGTCTCTCTGTCCTCACATAGAAACTAACACCCATGGATTTTGAAAAATAGTCCCACACTATCTTGGTTGTTTCCCCAGTACTAAAGACATGTCTCAATGTATCGCACCCAGGGTTCACACAGCAAGGGCATTTAGATACTGTCTGAAATCCCATTCCCCTTAACACATCATCCATTGGCAGCTTCCTCTTAAATACTCTCCAAGCCAAGAAGGACATCTTCCAAGCTACACCCTTGCTCCAAATCTTCTTCCACCACAAACTTACTGGTGCTCCTTGTTCCTGTCCTTGTTGCCTCAAGATCTTCTTTGCAGACTTAAAAGTAAAGTCTGCCCTTGTTGACCTCCATACTGCTTTGTCAGGCTGGCCTATTCTCAATCTCACACCCTCCCCTACTCCTTGCCTTTGTATTCCATATTTCTGCCGATTCAATCTCCCTTGCTCAAAAGCATCACTCAAGGTTTCAGTGGCACCCCTTTTTCCCCTTAAATTCAGATAAGTTGCCAAAGCACCTTGATCTGGCCAATCATCCCACCATAAATTCAGATTGTCATCACCTACTTTCCACCCAATCTCTGGCTCAATACTCTCTCTGATGTTCACCATTCTTCTCCATGTGTGAGAATCTGTGTATCGCCATCCCCTTGTCACTGCATGAGAGCCCCTGCAATTCTTTGCCTTCATGAATTTGCTCCAAATTGTGTTCCCTTGTCTGAAGTTCCACCACAACTTAGCTGCTGCTGCATCCACCATGATCTGCAAGCTCTCAAACCCCACTCCTCCTTACTTTGTTGGCTTTGCTAGTGTCTCCCATGAGCTCCAGTGGTATTTCATTTTTCCCTCAGCCTTTCCCCAGAAGAAGTCTGACAATATTCTTCCTATTTGCTTTACCACAGCCTTAGGAGGGTTGATTGCATAAAAGATATGAGTTGGCATGGCTTGTAACACTGATTTGATTAAAACTGCCTTCCCACCTTGTGACAACAACCTTGTTTGCCATCCAGTACACTTTGCTGCCATTCTTTCCACCAAACCAGCAAACAACACCACTTTCTTCCTTCCATGATATATAGGGCACCCCAAGTATGTAAAGGGGAATTCTTTATGCTGACATTTGGTGGCAGATTTAATTCTACTGACTGCATCCAAGCTCACCCCCTTGTGCATATAAAAGGAACTTTTGTCCCTGTTAATTAACTGGCCAGATTGCCCCTCATATCTTTCCAACACTTCCATTACCCCCTCCACTCCTCCATTCTTAGCTGAGGTGAACACCACCATATCATCAGCAAAAGCCAAATGTGTGATTTGTGGCCCCCCTGTTGGTTGTGTGAACTCTGCCCTCCTTTGACTCATCATCCTAGATAGCAACTCTGCGGTCAAAATAAACAAACTGGGAGACAAGGGGTCCCCTTGCCTTAGTCCCCTAGAGGAATGGAAGAAACCCCTTGCCTCCCCATTGACCACAACAGAATACCATATGTTGTTTACAGTATTCATTACCAATTCAATCCATTTTTTACAAAAACCAAGTCTTTCAAGCACAGTTTGAACACATCCCCAATCCATTCTGTCATATGTTTTTGCCATGTCCAATTTAAGGACAACATATTCATTTGAAGGCAACATTCCATGACACATTTCCTGTGCCAACAAGATATTATCAATTATACTTCTTTCTTTCACAAAGCCAGACTGGAATGGGGATATGATTCTTGTCAAAGTACCTGCCAACCTTTGAACCATGATCTTGGTTATGATTTTACTGCAAATGTTACTTAGGCTTATTGGCCTAAACTCAGAGAACCTGGCAGGATTTTGTACCTTTGGTATTAAAGCAATTGATGTGCTGGTAATGGATCTCAGTGGACCCTTACCAGCAAAAAAAGATCTTACCATTTTATGCAAGTCCTCCTTGATTGTCTCCCAACAGATTTAATAAAAGCCACCACCAAATCCATCAGGGCCAGCAGCACTATTTGGGTTCATGCTGAATACACTGGCCCTGATTTCCTCTATTGATGGTTCTTTTATCAAGCCTTCATTTTCCTCATTTGTAACACATACCTGCAAACAGTCAAAAACTAAAGGGTCATGGCTAATTGGCTCAGCAGAATACAACTTTTGGAAGTATTCCACTGCCATCTCTGCTATTTGATTTTGGTCCTCCACCCACTCTCCCTCATTGTTTTTAATTTTGTGAATTTCCTGCCTCACCCTCCTCTCCTTCACTATCCCATGAAAATATTTTGAATTTTTTTCCCCCTCCACCACCCACTGAGAGTGTGCCTTTTGTTGCCAATATTTTTCTTCAATTCTCACTTGTTTTTGCAACATAGCTTGTGCTTTTTTATACTCAATCAAACTCTCATCAGTGGGGTCCCTCTGCATTTTTTCCTCCACCTCCCTCACTCTATCCTCTAACTCTTTCACTTTTTTAAATATATCCCCAAAAACCTCCCAGTTCCAATCTTTTAGAACTTTTTTCACTCTTTTCAGTTTTGTCATGAAAGAAAACATTTCATTGCCCTCAACCCTTTCCTCCCATACCTTTTGCACCACCCCCCTCAATTGTTCATTCTCCCCCCCCCCCCCCCCCCCATGCATTTATAAAACTGAATGGCCTCTTTCCCAATCTGATCTGAGGCTGCATGTCCATAACTAGTGGGGAATGGTCTGATGTAGCCTTTGACAGATGATGAACATGTGATTTTAACTTGTCCTCCCATTTCTCACTTACTAATGCTCTATCTAACCTTTCCCATAAAGCCTGACCCCCTCTGTAACACCCCGGGATTTTGAAAACTTATAAAGACAATATAATAAAGGTAAATGATTATAAATCCCAAAATACCTTTATAAGGACACGGGGTGTTATGCCACACCTGAGCTAGAGAACTCAGGTGCACAGGCTAAGTTCTAACAATCTCAATCAGTATCAATACAAATCATGGCACGCAGGCCGAAGGGGAAAAACTATCTAATCTACGCCCCAACCTCTAGCGCGCTCCAGTGATCTACTCGTCCGTGCCTGAAAGCCAAATATATCTGTTCAGCGAGAGATGCTGGTAACCCACTCCAACGCATTGAAATATAATACATATAGAGATATATATAGATATACGAAAACCATTTTGAACATGAAGATATATCCTACGAACTCTAGCTTTTAAAACAGGGATAGACTCGACACATAGAGCTAAGCACAAACGGTAGTTATAGCAAGCATATATAGTTCGTAGCAGGCAAGTTAGATAAGGCTGAGCATAATCAATAATCATAACCCAACATAAACAATCCCCAACGTAAATCCCGTAGTCAAATCCCCAAGATACTCATAATCACAACTCATACATATCTCATCACATAAGCACACTTTGTTGGCGCCACAGGACCAATCGCATGCCCATACATGAGGGTCAGCGCATATAGCTCTGACACAGCCCTGCAGCACCCTGCCCCGTCTCACAATACGGAGGGGTGGATCGCAACCGACCGATGAATCGCAGCTCATCATAGTTTGATCGCAACCAAACAGTGGACCGCAGCCCAAGAGTATGTCATCTGACCGCAGCCAGGAAAATAAACCGCAGCTCATGTAGAACGGTGGACCGCAGCCCTATATAATATTTGTATACCTGACCGATCGCAACCGGCCTGGTTAACAGTCAGTATGGTTCTCAACCCATCCGACTGCCCGTATAATCCATTTGATCGCAACCAAACTGCGGACCGCAGCCCTATATAATGTTTATATACCTGACCGATCGCAACCGGCCTGGTTAACACTCGGTATGGTTCTCAACCCATCCGACTGCCCGTATAACCCGATTGATCGCAACCAAATCGAGGTAACATGCATACATAACACATAGCAAGCACATGCAACCCACATTAGCACATTGGGAAGGGGGAGGGGGGGGGGGAACGTATAACAAAACCTATGCTTGATCCTTCACATACTAAGAATAATCCTAAGGGGTTCATGCTCCTTCCACCTAGGACACTGGGTACCAATTCAACTAGCATGCAATATAGGACTCTCATACAACCTACGAACGGTACCCGAAATATCAAACTAGACATAGGCACGACAGACGGAGTCCGTTGGGACGCCACGGGGATCGGGGGAACATCAAACGGGGAAGCCAAAATCCCAAGGTGGGGTATAAACCAGCGGGTAGCCGGTGGGTGAGGGCTCACCCGCCGGCTGCCCGCCGGCGGCACTGTTCCGGGCAGCTGCCCGCCCGCCGGCTGCCCGCTGCCGATGAGACCTCTTTTGGCCGTGGGTAGGTGGCGGGTCCCCTACCCCCACTGACTCTTTTCATCACAAAACGCCCCGGGAACCTTCGTGGAACCTGAAACCATGCTTAGACACCTTCTTACGCAATTAACAACAGCACGTAGACAATTAACGAATCCAAAAGCAAGGAACATACAGCGCGTACCCTATCATGCTCTTACTAAACCTAAGCAATACCCAAACATGAGAATTCCCACCCAATACACCAAGGATAACGTCATACGATACAACCTAGGGTTCTAATCACTTTTAAATCAACACGAATACAATTCATCTTCTAATATCAAGATTTGGTAAAAATATCACATGAACATCAAGAACATTACACAATCATCAAGAACATCCTATAACTATCAAGAACACCACATAATCATTAAGAACCCCATAATTATCAAGAACCTCTCATCATCAAGATCACCCATGGAATCATCACATCAAACATCAATAATAATACCATAATTCATCAATACGCAATATCATGGGGGAAGTCCTAAGAAGGGAATCATAGCTATGAAAATAGATTTTGTTGAGACATGGGTTACCTCTTAGCCTTAATTAATTCCTTGGCTATGAAGGGTCTTTCTTTAAGCTTTCTTCTTTCTTGATTTCTCCTAGGGGAATTCTTGGAATTCATGGTGTGGTGAGAGATTATTGTGGTGGGGGTTCTAGGTGCCTTCTAGGTTCCCTATTTATATATCTAGGGGTCTTATTTAGGGTCTATTCCTTCTAGGACTAGGGGTTGGGTTTGGAGATGAGGGCCCACGGACTATGGTGGGCCTTTTTCCCAATTAATTATTGTAATTTAATTCTTTCTCTTGGGCAATTGATTAAATGATTAATCTGTCTTAGGGGTCGTAACACGGGGTGTTACACTCTCCCCCCCTTACAAGGGGCTTCGTCCCCAAAGCCCGGTGTGTTAATCCATTCCTTGCCCCTTGACATCCCTCATTTTGGCCTCCTGGTTAGGAATGTGGCCCCACGTTTTGCCTTAGTTGGGGTAGACTGGACTTCTTGGTGGTGTTGTGATAGGAAAGTTTTGGGTCTACTTCGGTTTCCTGCTCCGGAACTGGATGCCCCGCGAGTGCCCAAGGTGGCCTCAATTGCCGCCACCCTCTGGTCTAGTGCGCGCGCCGTACGGATCAAGGACGAGAACCCTTCCTCCATGATCTGGTTTTGTCGGTTGAGTTGTGCGAGTATGCGCTCATTGATCGAGCCCTCGTTTTGCTCCCTTGGGTCCCTCCCCGATCGTGGGTACACCGATGGGTTAGGCTCGTCGGCCTCCTCCTGTTCCTCATTTCCCTCCAGACCCCCACAATCTTGCATGGCTCGTTTGAGCTTTTTGTTGGAGATGTCCAATTGGTCGACCAATTCCCTTCGTTCTTCCTCAGGTTTTAGGCAAATTTCCTCGAGGGTGAGGTAATGCCCCCCTTCAGTGTAGTAAATATCGTTGCGGCGGAGGTTCTGGGCATTAAAGACCATGCCATTTGCGGTCTTGACCTCGGTGTGGCTTAGATCCACTCCCTTTTTCTCCATGATCCAACTTAGGATCATCCCGTAGGGTAGGCTAAGTCGGTTGCTTGTTTTGCAAAACTCCATGTGTTTTAGCATGAGGGCCGGCAAGTTGAATTTGATTTTGTGTTTCAAGAGGTAGGTAAAGGTGCACTCTAAACTCCCCACGTCTTTGCTCTTATTGTTCGTGGGCAAGAGGCTAGCGGTTACAATCATAACCAATATCTTTTGCTCCGCCGATAGCCACTTTCGGTTTGGTCACGTGGCCGAGGTGAATCCTTCCTCTTTTCCGAGTAGGTACCCGAGATAGTCCTTGTACCCCGTGTTTTGGGTATCAATCCACCCCTTTCGGTCGTAGTTTGACACACCCGTGGTGGTCAATTTCAAGAGCTTGGCCAAGCGGCCTTCGGAGAGTATAATTTCTTTGCCGCGGACCTTGGTGGTGACTTCGAGCTTGTCACCCCGTTTGGTGGCCACTAGGTGTTGATAGAACTCTTTCACCAATTCGGGGTACGTGTCCCCCTTGATGGTGAGGTATGTGTCCAAAAGGCCTTGATAATTGAGCATATCGACCAATCCCGGAGAGAATTGGTCGGGTTCAAGGGCCTTACCTCCTATCACGGTGTAGCCGGCGTTGCTCCATTCCGGGGTACGGGTTCCGAGGGGTTTCTTTGGCATTTTGGGGTAGGTGGCACTTTTCCGGTGGCTTTTTCTGGCGAGCGATTTTTTTTTTCCCGATTGCGAGGGCGGCGACGGCGAGCTGAGCTCCGTCGTTGGCTCGGTGGGGGGGGGGGGGTGATGGCGTGAGGTGGCGCTGGGTGGCGTGCGGCAGTGGGCGGTGTCCAGGTGGGTGACGGGTGGTCGGTGGGTCGCGGTTCTCTCCGGTGGCAATGGTGGCGTGCGGCGGTGACCTGGGCGGCCGGCGTAGCTCGGTCGCTGGTGGTGGTGGCTTCGGTCTTCGTCGGCGAGGGCAGAGGGGGCGGCGAGGTGTTTGTGGAAGGGGGAAGGGGAGGGAGTGAGGGAGAGGAAGAAGAATGAGGGTTTTTGATTTGGGGGTTTTGTGGGTTTTAGGGATTTGTAGGGGTTTAACAAGGGAATGTTCCCTTGAGGTTTTAAGAAACACCCTTAGCCTAGTGGTCAAAACTTTGGCCTTGTAAATGGGAGGTCAAGGGTTCAATTCCTATTGGTAACACTACCATCTTTGATGATGGTGCCCTTGTCTTTTTCCTTCTTTTGTCTTCTAGTGGTGAGGGCTTGGCTAGTTTGTACAGTTTTAGTTCTACCCCTGTAAGTATGACCGAATTTTGAACTAATCTTTTATTTATAATATTTCCGAAGTAATTAAGCTAAGTAAGTAATTCTACTACGGAGGTGATTACAAGGAAATTGCCGAACTACCCTAGACAGAACTCGTCCTCTTGATTTTCTTCCACGGGATTGGTATGGTCCTCGTCTTCTGGGGCTAGGTTCCCTTCCTCGTGGTTTCCCTCGTTCCCGAGTTCGGCTTGGGTGCGGCTCATGACGTATATTTTTCCGGGAGCGCCGTAGTTTCCGTGATGAGCGGTGCCCCCGTGTTGACCCGTGGTGGTGGTGCGTGGTCTTTGGGGTTGGGTGCACTGGAAGGCCTTGTGTCCTTCCTCTCCGCAGTTGAAGCATCGTAAGGGATTGTCTATGCATTCCTTGCCTCTATGGTTCTTGTTGCACCTCGGGCACGGAAAGCTTCGGGCGCTAGGATCGTTGTTTCCCGGGGGTGGCCTTTGGTTGGCCAGGTTACTCGGTCTTGTGTTGGTGTCGTTTCTTGCTCTTTTTACCGGTGGCGCCCCTCCTCCGGTGTTCCTCCTTCGTATTTGTTCCTGAACCCTGCGTTGGAGTAGTTGGATTCGGTAGAGATTAGCGGCACTGGAGTAAGCCTCGTTGAGAGTCCGAGGTCTGCTTACCACTAGTGCTTTTCGGGCTTCAAAGTTGAGGCCCGACACGAACCTCTCTATTTTGGTTACCTCGGTGGGGACTAGTTCGGGTACGAAGCGTGCTAGCTCAAGGAACCGTTTGTGGTATTCCATGACGGTAGCTGTCCCTTGTTTCAAATGGAGAAACTCTTCGTACATGGACGCCTTTACGTGTGTTGGATAGAATCGTTCTCGTAGTCGCGTCTTGAGGCTTTCCCAGTCGAACCCTGGTTCTTGTTGATAAGCGGGCCCCTCATGGATCCACCAGAGATCGGTCTCGTGTCCGAAGTAGAACGAGGCTATCTCCACGCGACGTTCTTCTGGGCATTCCACGAGCCCTAGAATTTTGTCGAGGGTCCGGATCCATTCCTCTAGGATCACGGGGTCCTCTTCTCCTGAGAACATGGGCGGTCGATGGTTGGAAACTTGTCGGGCGACGTCTGAGTTTGCGTTTGATGGAGGAGGCGGTGGTCTGTTGTTGCGGAGAGCTACGTCGCTTAGAGCCTGGGCGACTTGTGTTAACTGTTGTAGGGTTTGAGTCAGGGGGTCGCGTATGGCGGGTTCTGGAGTCCTTGATTGTCTCCTGTTTGGTGCCATGCTGTTGTCTTTCTGGGTCAACGTTTTATAAGAACGTTAGATTAGAGTTTGGTGTTTTTTCGATGTGATAAGCGGGGAAAAGCTTTAGATAAGGGAGGGATAAAGTGTGGGGGTTTATGTGTAGGTCTCACAATCTTGCCGCGCGTCCTAAGATCCCCGAGTCCTACGTCCCTAAGTACCTAGAGTTCAAGTCCTAAGGTCTGTTCTTAATAGTCTTATCTTATGGTCAAACTTAGGCTCTGATACCAACTGTAACACCCCGGGATTTTTAAAACTTTTAAAGACAATATAATAAAGGTAAATGATTATAAATCCCAAAATACGTTTATAAGGACACGGGGTGTTATGCCACACCTGAGTTAGAGAACTCAGGTGCACAGGCTAAGTTCTAACAATCTCAATCAGTATCAATACAAATCATGGCACGCAGGCCGAAGGGGAAGAACTATCTAATCTACGTCCCAACCTCTAGCGCGCTCCAGTGATCTACTTGTCCGTGCCTGAAAGCCAAATATATCTGTTCAGCGAGAGATGCTAGTAACCCACTCCAACGCGTTGAAATATAATACATATAGAGATATATATAGATATACGAAAATCATTTTGAACATGAAGATATATCCTACGAACTCTAGCTTTTAAAACAGGTATAGACTCGACACATAGAGCTAAGCACAAACGGCAGTTATAGCAAGCATATATAGTTCGCAACAGGCAAGGTAGATAAGGCTGAGCATAATCAATAATCATAACCCAACATAAACAATCCCCAACGTAAATCCCGTAGTCACATCCCCAAGATACTCATAATCACAACTCATCCATATCTCATCACATAAGCACACTTTGTTGGCGCCACAGGACCAATCGCATGCCCATACATGAGGGTCAGCGCATATAGCTCTGACACGGCCCCGCAGCACCCTGCCCCGTCTCACAATACGGAGGGGTCGATCGCAACCGACCGATGAACCGCAGCTCATCATAGTTTGATCGCAACCAAACAGTGGACCGCAGCCCAAGAGTATGTCATCTGACCACAGCCAGGAAAATGTACCGCAGCTCATGTAGAACGGTGGGCCGCAACCCTATATAATATTTATATACCTGACTGATCGCAACCGGCCTGGTTAACAGTCAGTATGGTTCTCAACCCATCCGACTGCCCGTATAATCCATTTGATCGCAACCAAACGGTGGACCGCAGCCCTATATAATGTTTATATACCTGACCGATCGCAACCGGCCTGGTTAACAGTCGGTATGGTTCTCAACCCATCCGACTGCCCGTATAACACGATTGACCGCAACCAAATCAGGGTAACATGCACACATAACACATAGCAAGCACATGCAACCCACATTAGCACATTGGGAGGGGGGAACGTATAACAAAACCTATGCTTGATCCTTCACATACTAAGAATAATCCTAAGGGGTTCATGATCCTTCCAACTAGGACACTGGGTACCAATTCAACTAGCATGCAATATATAAGACTCATACAACCTACGAACGGTACCTGAAATATCAAACTAGACATAGGCACGACAGACGGAGTCCGTTGGGACGCCAAGGGGATCGGGGGAACATCCAACGGGGAAGCCAAAATCCCAAGGTGGGGTACAAACTAGCGGGTAGCCGGTGGGTGAGGGGTCACCCGCCGGCGGCACTGTTCCGGGCAGCGGGTGCCCGGCGGGCAGCTGCCTGCCCGCCGACTGCCTGCTACCGACGAGACCTCTTTTGGCCGTGGGTAGGCGGCGGGTCCCCTACCCCCACCTACCCCCACTGACTCTTTTCATCGCAAAACGCCCCAGGAACCTTCGTGGAACCCGAAACCATGCTTAGACACCTTCTTACGCAATTAACAACAGCACGTAGACAATTAACGAATCCAAAAGCAAGGAACATACAGCGCGTACCCTATCATGCTCTTACTAAACCTAAGCAATACCCAAACATGCAAATTCCCACCCAATACACCAAGGATAACGTCATACGATACAACCTAGGGTTCTAATCACTTTTAAATCAACACGAATACAATTCATCTTCTAATATCAAGATTCGGTAAGAATATCACATGAACATCAAGAACATTACACAATCATCAAGAACATCCTATAACTATCAAGAACACCACATAATCATTAAGAACCCCATAATTATCAAGAACCTCTCATCATCAAGATCACCCATAGAATCATCACATCAAACATCAATAATAATACCATAATTCATCAATACGCAATATCATGGGGGAAGTCCTAAGAAGGGAATCATAGCTATGAAAATAGATTTTGTTGAGACATGGGTTACCTCTTAGCCTTAATTAATTCCTTGGCTATGAAGGGTCTTTCTTTAAGCTTTCTTCTTTCTTGATTTCTCCTAGGGGAATTCTTGGAATTCTTGGTGTGGTGAGAGATTATTGTGGTGGGGGTTCTAGGTGCCTTCTAGGTTCCCTATTTATATATCTAGGGGTCTTATTTAGGGTCTATTCCTTCTAGGACTAGGGGTTGGGTTTGGAGATGAGGGCCCACGGACTATGGTGGGCCTTTTTCCCAATTAATTATTGTAATTTAATTCTTTTTCTTGGGCAATTGATTAAATGATTAATCTGTCTTAGGGGTCGTAACACGGGGTGTTACACTCTCCCCCCCTTACAAGGGGCTTCGTCCCCAAAGCCCGGTGTGTTAATCCATTCCTTGCCCCTTGACATCCCTCATTTTGGCCTCCTGGTTAGGAATGTGGCCCCACGTTTTGCCTTAGCTGGGGTAGACTGGACTTACTTGGTGGTGTTGTGATAGGAAAGTTTTGGGTCTACCTCGGTTTCCTACTCCGGAACTGGATGCCCCGCGAGTGCCCAAGGTGGCCTCAATTGCCGCCACCTTCTGGTCTAGTGCGCGCGTCGTACGGATCAAGGACGAGAACCCTTCCTCCATGATCTGGTTTTGTCGGTTGAGTTGTGCGAGTATGCGCTCATTGATCGAGCCCTCGTTTTGCTCCCTTGGGTCCCTCCCCGACCGTGGGTACACCGATGGGTTAGGCTCGTCGGCCTCCTCCTGTTCCTCATTTCCCTCCAGACCCCCACAATCTTGCATGGCTCGTTTGAGCTTTTTGTTGGAGATGTCCAATTGGTCGACCAATTCCCTTCGTTCTTCCTCAGGTTTTAGGCAAATTTCCTCGAGGGTGAGGTAATGCCCCCCTTCAGTGTAGTAAATATCGTTGCGGCGGAGGTTCTGGGCATTAAAGACCATGCCATTTGCGGTCTTGACCTCGGTGTGGCTTAGATCCACCCCCTTTTTCTCCATGATCCAACTTAGGATCATCCCGTAGGGTAGGCTAAGTCGGTTGCTTGTTTTGCAAAACTCCATGTGTTTTAGCATGAGGGCCGGCAAGTTGAATTTGATTTTGTGTTTCAAGAGGTAGGTAAAGGTGCACTCTAAACTCCCCACGTCTTTGCTCTTATTGTTCGTGGGCAAGAGGCTATCGGTTACAATCATAACCAATATCTTTTGCTCCGCCGATAGCCACTTTCGGTTTGGTCACGTGGCCGAGGTGAATCCTTCCTCTTTTCCGAGTAGGTACCCGAGATAGTCCTTGTACCCCGTGTTTTGGGTATCAATCCACCCCTTTCGGTCGTAGTTTGACACACCCGTGGTGGTCAATTTCAAGAGCTTGGCCAAGCGGCCTTCGGAGAGTATAATTTCTTTGCCGCGGACCTTGGTGGTGACTTCGAGCTTGTCACCCCGTTTGGTGGCCACTAGGTGTTGATAGAACTCTTTCACCAATTCGGGGTACGTGTCCCCCTTGATGGTGAGGTATGTGTCCAAAAGGCCTTGATAATTGAGCATATCGACCAATCCCGGAGAGAATTGGTCGGGTTCAAGGGCCTTACCTCCTATCACGGTGTAGCCGGCGTTGCTCCATTCCGGGGTACGGGTTCCGAGGGGTTTCTTTGGCATTTTGGGGTAGGTGGCACTTTTCCGGTGGCTTTTTCTGGCGAGCGATTTTTTTTTCCCGATTGCGAGGGCGGCGACGGCGAGCTGAGCTCCGTCGTTGGCTCGGTGGGGGGAGGGGGGTGATGGCGTGAGGTGGCGCTGGGTGGCGTGCGGCAGCGGGCGGTGTCCAGGTGGGTGACGGGTGGTCGGTGGGTCGCGGTTCTCTCCGGTGGCAATGGTGGCGTGCGGCGGTGACCTGGGCGGCCGGCGTAGCTCGGTCGCTGGTGGTGGTGGCTTCGGTCTTCGTCGGCGAGGGCAGAGGAGGCGGCGAGGTGTTTGTGGAAGGGGGAAGGGGAGGGAGTGAGGGAGAGGAAGAAGAATGAGGGTTTTTGATTTGGGGGTTTTGTGGGTTTTAGGGATTTGTAGGGGTTTAACAAGGGAATGTTCCCTTGAGGTTTTAAGAAACACCCTTAGCCTAGTGGTCAAAACTTTGGCCTTGTAAGTGGGAGGTCAAGGGTTCAATTCCTATTGGTAACACTACCATCTTTGATGATGGTGCCCTTGTCTTTTTCCTTCTTTTGTCTTCTAGTGGTGAAGGCTTGGCTAGTTTGTACAGTTTTAGTTCTACCCCTGTAAGTAGGACCGAATTTCGAACTAATCTTTTATTTATAATATTTCCGAAGTAATTAAGCTAAGTAAGTAATTCTACTACGGAGGTGATTACAAGGAAATTGCCGAACTACCCTAGACAGAACTCGTCCTCTTGATTTTCTTCCACGGGATTGGTATGGTCCTCGTCTTCTGGGGCAATTGATTAAATGATTAATCTGTCTTAGGAGTCGTAACACGGGGTGTTACACCCTCTCCTACCATTCCACTATGTAAAATCATTCCCATAATAAACTACCTCTCTCAACCTGGAATTATCAACACAGTGTTGAAAACTACTGCTCTTAGAGATATTATATGGCTGTCCCCCTCTCTTTTCTTCACACTTTAGGATGCAATTGAAATCTCCTATTAAGGATCACATACTTTCCCCTACTTCTCCTTCAGATATAGCTTCAATTAAATCCCATAACTTTTGTCTCTCCCTTTTGTCACAATTAGCATAAACAAAGGACATGTTTACACTGCCCATCTCTGGGAATCTCACACTAACACTCACCATTTGAGGTCCCAAGTCCCAGGGGTCCACTATGATATCCCTATCCCAAAACACCCATATTTTTTCAGTGCCACAGAACCTATTCTCAAAGCCAATTGATACAGAAAACTGTTCCAATTGAGCTAGATCCTTGAATGGCTCCAATAAACATAGAATTTTTGGCTTAAACTGTCTCACCAAGTTTTTGATTCTATGAGAGGAGCCTTGGGAGGCGACTCCCCTCACATTCCAGCAGATTATTTTCATTTAAAATTCAGAACAGGAGGCCCCACCCCCCTTTGTTCTTGCAGCCTTAGCTTTCTGAGCCCTTGTCTTGATGGTGATTTCAAACTTTTCCTGCCTGGGTGGGGTGTTGTGCCCCTTAACCAAGCCATTATCAATGTCCCCCTCTGCCTCAGATTGCCTTGCCATCTCCTCCATCTCTTCTTCAGTTATTTCCTCCTCATTTCCTCTTTGTTTATTCTCTCTAGGATCAGGGTCCACTGGTATGTCAGCTTCCCCCTCATATCCTTGTTCAGGTGGTCCATACATTGTTGCATCATAGCCAGCTTCCCCCTCACTCTCATATGCACTCTCTGATTCTGCTCCCCAGGTTCCTCTCCCACCTCTTGCCTTATAACCCCCTCTTACACTTCCTCTCCCCCTATAAGTATCTCCTCTACCCCTTCCTTGCCCATTGTAACCCCCAGCCATTGTTGTAACACTCATGGGAGTTTTCTCTCTTGGTATCACTATTTCACTCTCTCTGCTTAATGGATCTTCCCCAAAGCCTTCCTTCTGAAAAGCTTTATGATTTTCCTCCCCAATTTTCCCTTTTCCCTTATCCTGAACACTCAATGCAGCCTGCCCTTGTTTCCCTCCCTTACTGCCTTCAGCTACCTCTTTTCTTCCTTGCTTATTCCCTATTGAGATTCCACTCTGTTTTCTCTGACCAATGGGCTCCCCTCTTCCTCTTCCTCTTCCCTCTTGCCTTCCTTGATTTTGCATCTCCCCTCTGTTTCCCATATTCTGCTTTCCCATATTCTGATTCTCTGTCCTCCTATTCCCCATGTTGTTACTGCCAATTCCCATGTTTCTTCCCAATCCAGTTCCAATCCCCATGTTTCTACATACATCTGTAGCATGCCCTTGCTTAAAACAATTAGAACAATATTGTGGTACTCTCTCATAAATAACTCTCTGAACATAGCCATTATCCTCATGTCCATCATCTTCAGAAAACCCTATGAACATCTCATGTATGAGTGGCCTAAGTAGGTATATTTCAACCTTGACCCTTGCATAGCTAGGTCTTAGAAAATTAATTGTGGCATAGTCCACAGCTAAAAATGTCCCCATGGGCTTGCAGATTTGTTATAGAGCCACTGAATTAAACAAATTGATGCTTAACATTGGCAACCTTATCCACACAGGGGCCAAACTTGTCTCCTTTTCAGTACTAAAGCCATGTGCCCATCTAAAGATTCTCATAGGAAATCCCCCTACCACTGAAACTTGCTCTCTCATCAACATCTCTAAGCAGTCAATTTCATTTGAGAATGCCAAAGTTACATGTCTAGCATCTAACCAACCCACACTCATGGATCCTTTTAGTATATATTTCGAAGTAAAAAACTTCCTTAAGTCTTCCAATTTCGGTTTTCCCCATGAGAACTTGCCAATCAAAACATGCTTTCCAACCAAATTAAACTCTTTCATCTCAGTCTCCCCAAACCTAATGGATGGGAGACCCCTGTGAACTCCAGTGTTCTTTTCTGTTATAGATGGCAAAGGTAGAGCCCCTAAAACATTTTCTGACCCTTTAGATGCATCCCCAGCCAGTTTAGATGCATAGTTTTGGGTGTTTTGTGCTAGGATTTTTCCAGCCTGCCCTGCAGCTTGGTGCCCTCCCATTTTGCCTGAGTTCCAGGCATTCTTTCCTGCACTACCTGCCCTATTTTCAGTCATAGGCTTAGCCAATCCAGAGCTTGAGGCCACCCCCAGATTAGGAGTGACTTTGCTCGTTGTGGCATTTGATCGAACAGTTGGCGGGTTACCTGAAGGTGGAGCTCCATTCTTTGAATTTTCTGAGATTTCTGGAATCTTGCTTGTTGATGGAGCTTTTGAAATGTTTGTAGCCAATGGTCTAGCAAATGTAACCCCTCTTGATGGCATATCCCCATCCGATTTTGTTTCCAGTACGACATCCTCAAAGCTTTGATTCTCCGACTGCGTAGACTTCTCTGTTCCCTTCGGATTTCCTTCAATCTTCCCCATTGTTGCTTGGTGGTGTGTTCGTATGTATCTAAGTGACTTCTGAAAGCCCTCCTCCATAGCCTCTTCAACTGTTATCTCCTCCAAAGGTCTCCCTTTCGGGAGAACCTCCAAATCGCCTCCCAGATTTTCCCGAGAGCTTTCTGCTTCCGATGGTCTACTGGCCATCGCTCCACCCTCCGGTGGTGATATCAGGGGCGGAGGCCCCTCAGGGCCAGCGCCTAGCTCCAGCGTTCAGATCGCCGGTAGATGCAACGTGATCGGCCACCGGAAGGCTGCTCGGTGACGGGTTTTGTGAATTCGGGTCGGGTCTGTTGAGTTTAAGAAGAAGGATAATTTTTTTTCTTCTATTTGATCTTTGTTCCCCCTAGTTAAAATTGTAATTTTTTTGAAGCAGTTAATAATTGATTGAGTATATTTCCTCATAAAGAAGGACTATGCAGATTATATGTGTCAGCTCATTAAAGAGTTGCTAATGAAGTTATTTATCCATTATCTCAGTCTATGTTGATAGTATAAATATGATTGAAATGCATAAAGAGCTTGATGATATTAGCTCATGTCTAAAGACGGAGTTTGAAATGAAAGACTTGAAAAATCAAGTATTATCTTGACTTGCATATCGAGTATCTTCTTGAAGAAAGTTTATTCACTGGTTAGCCTATCTTGAAAAATATTTTTGACATGTTTTATATGGATAAGTAACATGTACTTATTAGACTTATAGTTGTCCAGTAATCTATTGAAGTATATAAGAAATCTTTTAGACTTGAAGAGGATAATGAGGGTACTTTAAGACCAAAAAATCCATTACTTCGTTGTCGTTGGAGCATTACTTTAGGACCAAAAGTTCTATGATCGCAATTGGCTTAACATTCTACTTGCAATGAAACTACTAGTAACATTTAGCGTTTTCCTACAATGAAATATTGGAACAATATTTAACATATCCTCTAGTATCTTTCAGTGATGTGAGCCTAATTGTGCATATTATTAGTATTGATTTATCTATATTTGTTAGGCTTAGGGTCATGATTTTGGTGATTTAATTGCATAATCCTTCGTTTTAGTATTTAGTTATGGTTCACACTTGTTTTGAATGTTTTACGGTGTTTGTTAGTGTTTTTGAACAATTATAGGTCAAAGTTATGAGCAAGGGAAGTTCGAGGAAAAACTTGGAGTCAAAACGGACCGAAAAGTGCGTACACAGCAGGTTCGACGCATCAAAAATTTCTAGAGAGCGAAACGGCCGAGATCAGCAGATCTCGGGCTCGACGCGGCGAGCGAGACGCAACGGCGTAGAAAAAAATGACGCCCGGCTCGACGCGTCGAGGCCAGGCAGTAGCCTGCCAACGATCTCAGCACACGAGCTCGACGCGTCGAGCGGAATCTCAGCCCATCAGCGGATTTGGCCCGTTTTCGCGCGGAATTTCCCTATTGAGACCGTGATTGGTTCTAGCTTTGTACATGCTATAAAATCCCACATTCCTCAACCCTAAAATTCATTCAGAGATCCTTGGAGACAAGAAAGAGAGAAATCAAGAGCCGCAAGTTTTCTTGGGAATCAAGAAGAAGACTAGGGAGATTTGAGAAAATTGTCTGGTTCATTCTTGTACTCTTTTGATGAATTGTAATTCTTTGAATTTATTTGCTATGTATAATTTAGTCATGCTTGGCTAAATTCTTTAGAGATTCTTGGGTAAAAGTGTTTATGAACCTATGTGCCTGAGCTCTCAGATTCTTTAATATATTATTATTTGGGTTTAATACTTGTATTGCAATTGTGATAATATTGTTTGAGGCTTGTAATTAGGGGCCATAGTTACTTGTTTCGTTTGCTTTGTTTGTGTCACAACGAGAGTTGGGCATAACTTAGGGCACACACAATTGCACCTAACTGTTGCACCTTGAGAAAGGGTAATTTTGTTAGGGAGTTTATTTAATGATTATTGCACATCGAGAGATGGTAGTAGTTAGGAATTTATGATGCTTGTTCTTGTTTTATTAGGTGTTTAAGCCACGAGAGTGGAAATTCACCAGTGTTAGTGATTACGAGAGTAGCTCTATACCACTTTGCATCCTCACACTCGTATGAACCCAGATTTAATATTACATTAGGCTAGGCCCTAGGGGATTAAACACTCGAATCCCAGGGATCTCAGTCTCTCTCTCTATGTTTTCATTACCCTGAATCATTGCTTTATTTTATTTATTTATTTATTTATTTTATGCAACCATCCAAGTCAATCGTTAGGATTAACTTCAAAGAATAATTTAGTAGCTAGTGTTTAATACAACCACTTCCCTGTGGATCGATAACCTGATACTCCAGGTATTTATTTGGTTCGAAATATACTACAATCATTGAGTTACAAAAGATTTTGGCATTTATGCAAGAAATCAATATATGATTTTGATGGGCTACGTGGGTACTAGTTATTTTGTATAATCTCCATGATGCTAAGTCCCAAACTAGTTATAGTATATGTTTTACCCTCAATGTCCTATATGAGGACATAAAGCTTTTGTTGCACAAATGATAAATGAGTATGTTTAAGAATTGTTGACAAAATATATATCGTCAAGATTCAATTTACGTGAGCTCCAAAAGAGTCACAGAATTATTATACAGAATGTTCGCTCTGGTGACAATCTAGTAGATTTATTCACAAAATCCATTTCTACACTTATTTTTGGAAAAAAATGTTTTATATTAAAATGTGTAGGATTTTGAAGATTGTTATATTCATGGTGGGTGACATTTACTTGAATCAATCTTAAAGATTGGGTCTTGAAGACCAATAATTAGTAAATGAATAAATACAAAGCCCAATGTACAACAAATAGCAGTGTTGCAAAAATCGTGCCTAGACGCCGATTAATCGGCGCCTAGGCGCTAGGTGATTGGCCTCTTAGGCGCTCGCCTAGGCGCTCTAGGCGGTCCCCAGGCGCCTAGCGATTTTTTCAACATTGATAAATAGAAAAATTATATTGAACAAATACTACGGAGTACCTTGTAACAGAGTCGATAGTACTCAAAAAATACAAACCCAATGAAATAAACCTAAAAATATATATTAATAGCATCTCATTACAATTGCATTGGCCAAAAAATAAAAAATAAAATAAAAAAATTATATAATCTTTAACCCTAATACCAGTTGTATAAAAATCTCGTTAATTAGGTATATACATATACACAAACACATAGGAAAAAAAATTTAAAATAAAAAGATGCAAAATTTGTATAAGAATTATCAAGCTTAATAAAAGTTAATACATATTAAATATAATAAATAAATAATTTTTAATATATTATTGCCACTATTTATCAAAAATTATACGAAACTATATAAATACAAAGCCTAATAAAACAAAATTAAAATATGCATTTACAGTAGCTCATTATAATCGTATTAACCCAAGTAAACAATTCAACAAAATAAAAAATAAAAAATCAAGTCCATCACAATACTTTAACCCTAATACCCAACTACATTATGATCTCTCTCTCCCTCTCCCCCCCCCCTCTCTCTCTCTCTCTCTCTCTCTCTCTCTCTCTATATATATATATATATATATATATATATATATATATATATATAGGCGGGTTCAGGTGCGGCAGTGTCTTACGGTGCGGTTATTTCTTACGGTGCGGCAACACCAATAGTTCACCAAATATGCACCATCAACGTTAGGAAATACACCACACAAAACAGAGTAAACAGAGCCCTGCATCACCAAACACACACCATTAGGTGTGAGTAAAAACACCATACACTGTTCGGAAATACACCATTGGGGGTGGTGAGTTATATGGTGTGTTTTTTTGAGTCTGTGGTGTATTTTGTGATGTTTTATTACATTTCATTGGGGTGTGTTTTTATTACACTGTTGGTGCATATTGTTAACACTGTTGGTGTATTCTGGAATTTGACCGCACCGCCGCACCGTAAGACCCCGCCGCATATGAGCGCTCTTCTATATATATATATATATATATATATATATATATATATATATATATATATATATATATATATATATATATGACAAATTTCATTGGACAAACCTAGGAGTTTTATTATCTGTAAAGATATAAAGATATTGTTTTTAAAAAAAAAAAGATATATAGATATTAATTGTATTTGCTTTAGAAATTAGTCATGTAATAATAATGTCTTGAAGATATTATATTTAATTTGCATAGGAAGTTGATCATTGAATAAAAATGGTTAATTACTTTTTCATAACAAATTTCATTAGCCAAATTTAGGGGTTTTATTATTATACTAGTATTTGCCCGTGCGATGCACGGACAAAAATTTGTAAGTATTGTTGTAATGTTATGATACAAAGTAGAATTAATTTTATTAAAAATGTAAGTATAGTTATACATTGTAATATTTAAATGTTAAGACAATAAATATAACAAAAAATGCATTCATATTGCTAATCTCATTTGCAATAATGATCTTACAAAGTTAAACGGACAGAGAAAAACCCGGACCATCTCATGGTTTACACAAAAAATAATATAATAATAATAATAATTTTACAAATCTTTTCCTAAAAGGTTGAGTCCCCAACCCTAAGGGCCCCCCACACTTCGACCCGACAAAGCATTGTGAGAAGATGTAAATCACGGTGACTCAATGGCTTAGTAGACAGGGGAAATCTGCCCACTTTGGATATAATTCCCACACTACCGCGCCGAGGTTGAACCTTGGTCTCTTTTTCCAAATACTGCCCACTAAATCATTGAGCTAAGTCCGTACGTATAATCTTACAAATCTATTAATATGCATTTACACTGAATTAGGAAAGACAAGTATATGTTGCTTGGTGGGAATGATGGAAAGGTGGAGTCCATGTATGGGGGTGCTAAGAAGAATTAATTAATGGCTGATCCGATCATCAATATAATTAATGCATGCAGTGTATGGCATGGGTTTGATAATTAAGACCTTCTTTTACTTTTGAATCATATTATATTTCATTTGAGGTAAAAGAGATCAAAATTAAATGTTGCTATGACTTGGGTATGCCTCTAATTAGAAATATTATTTCTATATGAAACTGATTTAATTTTCCCCTGTGAGTTGTGATCCATATTTTTTTGCTATAATATAATGTTGCAACAATGGGCTCGAAGTTAGGTTAATTGGAAAATGAAATGAATATTAATAATTGTTTGAAAATAAAAAATTATCTATAATTGACTAAAATGGAAAAGGAAATGGTCAGATTATTGCATTTTAATTTTTCACAATAATATTATACAATATAATACATCAAATCACAATTATGTCATAAATCTTTCACAAATTTAAACAATGAAATGAAAATTAAAAATAGAATGAAAATATTTTAATAATAATATTCTACATCATCAAGTAAAAGTAAATTAAAAATGAAAAGGAAATATTTAAATAATAATATTCTACATCATCAATAGTAAAGGCATATATATTTTAAACAATACTAAAGGTAAATTAAAAATGCAACGAAAATAAAAAATGAAATGGAAATATTTCAATAATAATATTCTACACCATCAATTAAAAATGGAAGGAAAATTAGGTAAAAATATCACTGCATATGATATTCTAATTGGCTAATTGACTGAAAATAAAAAATAGTAATTGGCTGAAAATGAATATGACATTACAAATTGACTGAAAATATAAAAAGAAATGAATACTAATAGTTGACTGCAAATAAAAAATGATCCATAATTGATTCATATGAAAAAAAAATGGTTAGATCATTGCATTTTAATTAAAAAATGGAACGGAAACTAAAATTTGACGGAAATATTTCAATTATAATTCTACATCAAAAATAGTAAATGCATATTTTAAACAATATTAACGATAAATTAAAAATGGAACGGAAATATTTCAATAATAATATTATACATCATCAATTAAAAATAGAATGAACATTAGGTAAAAATATCACTGCATATGATATTCTAATTGACTAATTGACTAAAAATATAAAAGAATAATTTGTTGAAAATGAATTTGATATTATTAATTGACTTAAAATATAAAAGGATCGTTAATTGACTAATAATCTACCATTATATATTTTAACCCGAGTTACCTATCCTGATGAACTGAAGGTGTTAGCTCTATACGATGATGGACAGGATTGTGTTCCTACTACCAATGTCGTCTACAAAGAGGTTTCAATAATGTGTAAATACAATCGTAAATATTATGTTTTTTTAAATGATAAAATTGCTATATATCTAGACAAAAAAATATATATTCCATATAAATGAATTAAGATAGCAATTCATTTCTATAACTGAGTTGCTAGAAAACGAACACATTTGCCTAATTTAAAAAAAAAAATACTAAACAATGATAAATAAAATCTCCAAAGTTACAACACCGCATGTGTACATCCACACATTATCTATTAATTTGAACAATTATTTGCTCAAATTCAAACAATGATAACATCAAAACACATAAATAATCCAAACCATATCTTCAATTGCACTATATAGTATTTGATGATCTAATTTAAATAATTATATATCAATTCAAATATTTTTAATATATTATAATAAATCCATTCCGTGCATCGCACGGGCAAAAATACTAGTAGTATTTAAAAATAAAAAATAAAAAAGTGATTGAGAGAAAAAGGAGCTAATCAGATCTGAATCAGATCCATTGCTAATAAGTAGGATTCCATTGCCATCACTTTCTCGGCAACCAAAGAAACCGTCCTTTGATCTGAATTGGATCCATTTTTTTTTTTTTTTTTTGTATTTTACCACTGTTTTTTAATATACTGCAATATAATAATAATAATAATAATAATAATAATAATAATAATAACAACAACAACAACAACAACAACAACAACAACAACAACAATAATAATAATAGAAGTAATTAAAAAATTGAAATATTTGTATGCTTTTACTGGACATTTTAAAATAATATTATAATATTATTTAACAAATTAGTGAAAACTTCTCGATATTTTTATATCGTACTCAAAGATTCTCCATTATCCATACCAAAAATTTTTTTAAACCATTCAGATTGCTTACCTTTGAAACTGCTAAGTACAATTGTTTAATGAATGACACCACATGCCTGATTCAAGAAGAAAAAGGAATTAGTTAGGTATTGTCGAAGTTTTGTGTTGTGGTTCGCTGCCTGTTTTGATGTCACGACTGAAGAAGGTAGTGTGGAAATTTGAATCTCACTAAAAACATGAATGGAAAAATTGCCTAGAATAATGAAGGAATGTGTAAATTAGATTCTTTGTGTACGCGTGAATATTAGGATATAATAAGTGGATTGATTGCGTGACTAGCAATTTACTTCTACAGTAGCTTTAGGGTCAGAATTCGTGAGTTTATGATTAGTGTGGCAAAACTGAGATCAGCTAAGTAGTATAAAAAAAAAAAAAAAAAAGAATAATGGTCACATAACCCCTCAAATTATATTGATTTGTGCAATTAGGTCCTTCAACATAAAAAAACTTCAATCAAAACCTTAAATTTAAAAAAAGTGTAAATAACACTATGGAAAATACTTGGTGTACTCACATTTTAAACTCTCAACTTGTACTCCCTCTCACATGCTTTTGATGTAGGCATTTTTCTGTGGACCCACAAGATGAAAATAACTAATCCTGATTTGCCACCACAGGAAGTATAGATGAGGGAGTAGAATTTTGAGAGTCTATGTAGTAGAACTCTAACACTATTTTGCAGGTTGTTTTCACGTTACCGGTCAACTACTTGATGATTGAATTTTTTAAGCTGATTTGGCGAGCTGATGTAGCTTCCACATATTTTTAAAAATAATATATTATATTATATTAAATTTTTAATTAATAATAATCATAAATTTAAAAAAAAAAATCTTCTAAATTTTATTCGGTGTTCGCCATCCTCACCAATGACCACTGCCGGGAAGAAGGTTGCAACCTTCTTCCAAAGTGGAAGGAGTCAACCCGTAGCTGCTTTCTTCCAAATCTGGAAGAAGGTTGTCAATGCATTCTTCCAAACTGGAAGAAGGCAGGAAGGCATCGACTGCCTTTGAAAGAAGGCAACGACGGATTGCCTTCTTCTAGAAGGTAACAACGGTGGCAAGCAAATGAAGGAGTGGAACGTCGGTGGTGGCAATAACTCAATAATGGTAGCTGAAACGGAAAATTTTATTTTGATAATAAAAAAGAAAAAGAAAACAAAATAATAATAATAATAATAATAATAATAATAATAATAATAATAATAATAATATTATTATTATTATTATTATTATTATTATTATTATTATTATTATTATTATTATTATGACTTGACGTTAACTTGTAAATAACATGTAAAAATATGTTAATTGGTTGATTTTTGTATGTTCAAAATGAGCTAATTGGAGCTTTTTAAAGTTCAAGTGCTTAATTGCACATTTCAGTATAGTTTGAGGGTTTATTTGACTCTTATACCTAAAAAAAAATGTTACGTCTTCTTAAACAATCAAAATATGTTATAAGTAATGATTGATCGAGTCGTTGAAGGCTTTAATTATTATTTATGTATGTTACGAGTTTGATTTGTCTTTTTTTAAGAGTTTCACTAAAATAAAATTTACTCAATACGCATAATCATATAATGACTGTAAGTTTTCATTCTCATTAAAAAAAAAAAAAGTTAATTCATTTCATACCTCATCAGCACTTCGGAATACTGATGCATCTCAGAGTTAATCAAAATCTTTTCACACTCCAGTGATGTGAAGTCCATTTATTGTCTTTAATTTGTTTCTTTAATGCATCATTTCTTCAATTCACGTTTCCAATTTCAGTCATGTGTTTTAGACAAAATTTGAACTAACGTTAACATTATAGCTTTCCAATTTTTAATAAAAACACTCCAAGAAATCCCAAGTTGTCAACGTTAAAGTTTTTCGTTTTACAAAAAAAATACCTAAATCAAATTTTCAATGATGAGGTCATCGGAACAAACAAATACCTAAATCAAATGTTTAATGTCTTTTGAAGTTACTATTTTTTTTTTTGTTAAATCTTAACTGGGCAAGCAAACGTAATACAAGCTAGTGAACAGTGATGCACAGAGAACCCCAACTTCACGCTCCAAGCCTAGCACCTTGAAGAACAACTTCTCACCAAATTAATCTTCTTAAATTCCGCCTTCAAAAGAGAAATTTGACTTTTCAATTCCTCATCAGTAATCAGAGTTGCAGAAACCGACTATATGTCAAATTTAGCATCCTGGGGCTGGGGTTCATCTTTAATCTTCTTAATGATTTCGTTACCGTGTGAATTAACCTGTAAAAAACAAACAATTTAAAACAAATTCACAAAACTAAAACTAATTCAAAATTTACAAAACTAAAACTAATTCAAAATTCACAAAACTAAAACTAATTCGAAATTCATAAAATAAAAATAAAACTTTCCCCAAACTCTAACCCTTCATCCTCCTCCTCAGTGCTTACCCTTCATCCCCTTCCCCCTTCATCCTCATTCTCAGTGCTTACCATTCATTCTCATTCTCCCTTCATCTGTTGAAAGCCAAGCCATGGATATGGATCTTGAAATGGGAATCCATGCTCCACCTTTTCACTCTCACTCACCTTCTCACCCTCCTCCTTCTCACTCTCTCCCACCTTCTCACCCTCCACCTCTCTCCCACCTTCTCAGCCTCCACCTTCTCACCTTCCACCTCTCTCCCACCTTCTCAGCCTCCACCTTCTCACCATCCACCTTCTAGACACCAACAAAGTTGATCAGATATGCTTGATACAGGCTCTGATACCATGTTATAATTTAGACACCACCAAAGTGGACCGAACATGTTTTGATACAGGTTCTGATATAATGTTATAATCTAGACACCATCAAAGTCGAACGAACATGTTCATCTAATATAATGTTATATCTAAACGCCACCAAAGTGGACCGAACATGCTCTGATACAAGCTCTGATACCATGTTATAATATAAGATTGGGCTATAATGCAAAATTGATAAATTTTCAACGATGAGATAATATGGACAAAAAAAAATACCTAAATCAAAATTTCAATGATGAGGTCATCGGAACAAACAAATACCTTTTTTTTTTTTTTGTTAAATCTTAACTGGGCAGGCAAACGTAATATAAGCCAGTGATGAACAGTGATACACAGAGAACCCCAACTTCACGCTCCAAGCCTAGCACCTCGAAGAACAACTTCTCACCAAATTAATCTTCTTAAATTCCGCCTTCAAAAGAGAAATTTGACTTTTCAATTCAGAGGTGCAGAAACCGACTATATGTCAAATTTAGCATACTCGGGCTGGGGTTCATCTTTAATCTTCTTAATGATTTCGTTACCCTTTGAATTAACTTGTAAAAAACAAACAATTTAAAACAAATTCATAAAACTAAAACTAATTCAAAATTTACAAAACCAAAACTAATTCAAAATTCACAAAACTAAAACTAATTCGAAATTCATAAAATAAAAATAAAACCTTCCCCATGACCCTTCATCCTCCTCCTCAGTGCTTACCCTTCATCCTCCTCCCTTCATCCTCCTTCTCAGTGTTTACCATTCATCCTCCCTTCTCCCTTCATCTGTTGAAAGCCAAGCCAGATCTCGAAATGGGAATCCATGCTCCACCTTTTAACTCTCACCCACCTTCTCACTCTCTTCCTTCTCACTCTCTCCCACATTCTCAGCCTCCACCTTCTCACCTTCCACCTTTTAGACACCAACAAAGTGGATCAGATATGTTCTGATACAGGCTCTGATACCATGTTATAATCTAGACACCACCAAAGTGGACCGAACATGTTTTGATACAGGTTCTAATATAATGTTATAATCTAGACACCATCAAAGTCGAACGAACATGTTCTTCTAATATAATGTTATAATCTAAACGCCACCAAAGTGCACGAAACATGCTCTGATACAAGCTCTGATATCATGTTATTATATAAGATGACAGGTTTCTATTTACGGGTTCGATACCTGCATATTCCTCATGCAGGTTTTTGACAGGTTTCTATTTACGGGTTCGATTCCTCATGCAGGTTTCTGACAGGTTTCTATTTATGGTGACTTTGGTCAACGTTGAGTAATGGTTACTTTTGACTTTGGTTAGTTTTCGGGCTGACTCTTTTTCTTGCAGTGTGACCCGCGAATTGGAGTTAATGATATTTGAATTATTCTTGCATTGAAAGTAACAAGTTTGAATGTTGGTGGAATGGTTTGAGCGCGAGACATTTTGTTTGGTGGCCCGAGTTTGATCCCTTGTGTTGGAATTTGGTTGATTTTTTGTTGCTTTTATTAGTCTACAACCACATTTAAATATCTCATTTAATTTGTTGTAGCCCGGTTTGATTGTTGCTTTCCGGTGTTGCTTGTACTTGAACTTTTGATTAATATTTACATTCCGCATTTATGGAAGAACAACTTCTCACCAA
The DNA here is from genome assembly GCF_001879475.1 of Ipomoea nil. Lineage (NCBI taxonomy): Eukaryota > Viridiplantae > Streptophyta > Magnoliopsida > Solanales > Convolvulaceae > Ipomoea > Ipomoea nil. The sequence continues at coordinate 48,232 of NW_017619829.1, read as the reverse complement.
ATTTATCTCATTTAATTTGTTGTAGCCCGGTTTGAAATTTATCTCATTTAATTTGTTGTAGCCCGGTTTGATTGTTGCTTTCCGGTGTTGCTTGTACTTGAACTTTTGATTAATATTTACATTCCGCATTCATGGAAGAACAACTTCTCACCAAATTTATCTCATTTAATTTGTTGTAGCCCGATTTGAAATTTATCTCATTTAATTTGTTGTAGCCCGGTTTGATTGTTGCTTTCCTATTACATGTACTCAGGGGTATGCCCCGGTGTTACTTGTACTTGAACTTTTGATTTATATTTACATTCCGCATTCATGGAAGAATAACTTCTCACCAAATTAATATTCTTAAATTCCGCCTTCAAAAGAGAAATTAGACTTTTCACTTCCTCATCAGTAATCAGAGTTGTCCTGGGGCTCATCATTAATCTTCTTAATGATTTCGTTACCCTGTAGATTAACCTGTAAAAAACAAACAATTTAAAACGAATTCACAAAACTAAAACTAATTCAAAATTTACAAAACTAAAACTAATTCAAAATTCACCAAACTAAAACTAATTCAAAATTCATAAAATAAAAATAAAACATTCCCCAAACTCTGACCCTTCATCCTCCTTCTCAGTGCTTACCCTTCATCCTCATTCTCCCTTCATCCGTTGAAAGCCAAGCCATGGATATGGATCTTGAAATGGAAAGCCAAGCCATGGATATGGATCTTGAAATGGAAAGCCAACCCATGGCGTCACCTATTAGACTCTTCATTTTCTTTTTGTCCTCTGTTAGTTAAAGTAGGGACAGTAACTTCAATACAAAGTAGTCAGTAACTTCAATAAGTTCATAAAATTTGGGAAAAATTAGAGTCATATTAGTTGTTTCAATATTAAACAAGAATATTAAAATTAAGTATTAATAAAACATCTAAACTATTTTTATTAGCATTTTTGCATAGCAATTTACGTCAACATATTTAAAAAAATCAAAGTTGAATATCAAAATAAATTTACCTGAAAAATATGAAGAGTTTGGAGTTGGAAAGTAGAACACAAAATCTGAAGTGTTTGAAGTGGGTGGGCAGTAATAAAAAAAAATGAAAATTAGAGAACACACGTTATCCAATCAATCTTTATGTTTGCCTACCCAGTTAAGATTTTACCAAAAAAAAAATATATATTAACTTAGGCATTAAACATTTAACTTCTATCACTTAGATGTAATTGATTTTTTTTCAAACACAAACAACTTGATATTATTATTGTTTTTTTTCTGTTAATATTTAACTTACAATCAATCACTGAAGCGTTTGCGTTTTACGGCATACGAGACTATAACATGGTATCAAAGCACGTTTGATTCCTTTTGGTGGTGTCTAGATTATAACATGATATCAGAACATGTTCGGTCCACTTTGATGGTGTCTAGAGAATATAACATAGTATCAGAGCCCGCGTCTTGGTATCAGAACCTGTATCTTGCTGGAGGGTTGCTGCGGAGGGTGATATTGGTGAAATTCACCAATATGTCTGCTGCGGAGGGTGATATTGGTGAAATTCACCAATATGTCAGCTATAGTCTTTTAAAGAAACTAGGGATTCATACAGGTCTTGAACCTCAACCTAAGCTCTGTAACCTCAATAAGAAGCTCAAGAGCCCTGCCTTTCTATTAGACTCTTCCTTGTACTCCTTCCTTGTACGACAGGAGTTGACACTTGATTCACGCAATTGTAGGGGTGCATACAGAATCAGAATGTTCATCAAATACCGTATGCGCGTTGATGTTGATTTTGAATTTGTTGATTCTGAATCTTTTTTAAGATTCCATCACACTGTGTATTGAGCTGAAAAACAAATAACTTAAAAGATTTTCACAAAATCCAAAACTAAATTAAATTTCAAAAAATAAAATAAAAATAAAATCTGTGTCAAATTTGTAACAGCTTCACCAACTAGGCCGTGTGCGTTCCGCTAATAGCCATTTTCCTTTCCCCTAATGGAAGTTATCCAATCATCCTTAACCTTTATGTTTGCCTGTCCAATTAAGATATTAAGATTTTACAAAAAAAAATAAAAATTGTAACTTAGGCATTAAACATTTCCCAATAACTTCTATCACTTTGTAAAATAAAATGGACTACTGTAGCAAGAGGCAGCATCCCTCGGCAGCCAGATATGCCTAACGGCCAAGATTATAGGTTCCCTCGTAGACTTACGATGATTATCTACTTGAACCTAATGGACCAGGGTATACAAAGCCCCTACTTTGCCCAAGCTCTGGAATATGTATACACAAACGTAGAAGACCTAGATCTTCTACAAACTATCTACTTGAACCTGGATATACAAAGCCCTTACTTTGCCCCAGCTCTGAAATATGTACATACTATCTACTTGAACCTAATGGTGTAACACCCCGTGTTACGACCCCTAAAACCATTTAATTAATTAATCAATAGCCCAAGAGAAAGAATAAATCATAATGATTAATTAGGGAAAAAGGCCCACCATAGTCCATGGGCCCTCATATATAAACCCAACCCTTAGTTCCAAAAGGAATAGAATTAGCAAGCCTATAATATTAGTTCCTAATTAGGATTCCCAAATATATAAATAGGGGACTTAAGAGGCACCTAGAACTCCCCACAGAAAAACGCCCCACCACCAAAAGAACTCCAAGAATCCCCTTAGGAGAAATCAAGAAAGCAAGGAAGCTTAGAGAAAGATCCTTCATAGCCAAGGAATTAATTAAGGCTAAGAGGTAACCCATGTCTCAACAAAACCTATTTTCATAGCTATGATTCCCCCTTAGGGTTTCCCCCATATTATTGTGTATTGGCGAGATATGATGATTATTATTGATGTTTGATGTGATGATCCCATGAGGGATCTTGATGATCTTGATATTGGGAGATTCTTGATGATTATGGAATTCTTGACGATTATATAGAGTTCTTGATGATTATGTGTTGTTCTTGATAATTGTGTGATGCTCTTGATGTTTATGTGTTATTCTTACCGAATCTTGCAATTAGAAGACGAACCGTATACTTGTTGACATAAAAGTGATTAGAACCCTAGGTTGTATCGTATGATCTTATTCTTGGATTATCGGGTGGGGAAATCGCATGTTTGGGTGTTGATTATATTAGAAAAGCATTATAGGTTATGTGCCGTTCGTTTCTCGTATTTGATCCGTTAATTGTCTACGTGTTAATTATTAGTTGCTTTGTAAAGTGTCTAAGCATGGTTTCGGATTCCACAAAGGTCCCCGGGACGTTATTGTGTGAAAAGAGTCAGTGGGGGGTAGGGGACCCGCCACCTACCCACGGCCGAGAAACACCGCCCGGCAGCGGGTAGCCGGCGGGCGGGCAGCTGCCCGCCGGCGACCCGCTGCCCGGAACAGTATAATCCGGCGGGCAGCCGACGGGTGGTCCCCCACCCACCGGCTACCCGCTGGAAATTATCCCACCGTGGGATCCCGGCTTCCCCGTTTGATGTTCTCCCGTTCCCCGTGGTGTCCCAACGGACTCCGTTTATCGTGCCTATGTCTAGTTTGATACTTCGGGTGCCGTTCATAGGCTTACGAGTCTATTATATTGCATGCTAGTTGAATTGGTATCCCGTTGACCTAGGTGGTAGAAGTATGAACCCCTTAGGACTATTCTTAGTATGTGATGGATCACGTATAGGTTTTGTTATATGTTTTCCCCCCCTTCCCAATGTGTAATGTGGGTTGCATGTGCTTGCTACGTGTTATGTGTGTGTGTTACCCCAATTCGGTTGCGATCGGATTGGTTATCCTGAGCTGCGGTTCAGAAGCTGGCTGCGGTCAGATTGATACTCTTGGGCTGCGGTCCACCGTTTGGTTGCGATCAAACGTTTCTATACGAGCTGCGGTTCGTCCTTTTTCCTGGCTGCGGTCAGATGACATTCTCTTGGGCTGCGGTCCACTGTTTGGTTGCGATCAAACACTATGATGAGCTGCGGTTCATCGGTCGGTTGCGATCGACCCCTCCGTGTTGCGATACGGGGCAGGGTGCTGCGGGGCCGTGTCAGAGCTATATGCGCTGACCCTCATGTATGGGCATGCGATTGGTCCTGTGGCGCCAACAAAGTGTGTTATGTGTGGTGACATGGACGAGTTGTGATTACGAGTGTCTTGGGGGATGTGACTATGGGATTTATATTGGGGATTGTTCATGTTGGGTTATGATCATTGTTTATGCTTTGCCCTATCTGCCTTATCTGTTTGCCCTATCTGCCTTATCTGTTGTGAACTGCATATGCTCGTTATAACTATGCTTGCGTCTGGCCTTATCTGTCGAGTCATTCCCGGTTTTAAAGCTAGAGTTTCGTAGGATATATCTTCATGCTCAAAATGGTTTTCGTATATCTATATATATCTCTATATGTATTGTATTTCAACGCGTTGGAGTGGGTTACAAGCATCTCTCGCTGAACAGATATATTTGGCTTTCAGGCACAGAAGATTGAGTCACTGGAGCGCGCTAGAACTTGGAGTATAGAAGTAGCTAGTTTTCCCTTTTGGCCTGCGTGCCACGTTTACGTAATTACGCTTTGAGGATATTAGTTAGTTAGCCTGTGCACTCGGGTTCTCTAGCCCGGGTGTGGCATAGCACCCCGTACGCTTGTATTTATTTCTTGGAATTTAATGAGATTCTACCTTTATTATAAGTTTTAAAAAGTCTTGAAAATCTGGGGTGTTACAAATGGATCATATGCCCCAGCTCTGGAATATGTACATACTATATACTATCTTCTACAGACTATCTAAACCTCTGCCCAAGCACGATCTTCTACAGACTATCTAAACCTCCCCTACTTTGCCCAAGCTCCGGAATTGTAAAGTTATAATAAAACATACCATTATCGAAGCCCCTAAACGTCGTTGCGTCACAAATGCGTTGTTAACAAAGCATCAGCTTCTAAATAAAGAAGAAGCCTGATGTGGCGTTTTTTCCAGCCCATCCGATGTGGAAATTGGATGGGTAAATAAAGTGGCTTTGAGCTCAACGCCTTGTTTATATTCGATGTGGGATGTGCGCCTTTCTAAATGGAATCAGAGGAGATATAGAGAGAGCAATCAAGAGAGAGCAGTCAAGGCCACTCAAATGTACAAGTATAATACCATAAATTAAGCACATGAAAAAATCATGAACATGTTGAGTAGCTAGCTATTCAAAGACCAAAATAAGACATTTTTAGATTTACCAATATAGCCCAGCAACTTCGTTCAGGGTCCCATCCCCTTATTCATCACATTAAGTATAAGAAGACCAAGTTTGCAAGCAAGCAAGTAGTCATTGTGATCATATCGTGGACTTATCTTCAATACTCCAGTTCCAAAGTCTTGTCAACACTAAAGGTGCGGCACGCCTGCACTAATTAGAAATCACTAGTAATTGACCCGTGCGGTGCACGGAAAATGACTTGTGAATTGCATGTTATATTGTGTTAATAAAATATTATAAGAATTATATAAAAAAATATAATATTATGTTACATTAATTACAATCGATATTTTTAGTTAAAAAAGTTTAATTATAAAGATGTTAAATAAGCAGTTTACTAGGACTATGTGGTCCAATGGTACCCGGGTTGGACTTTCATTTGGAAGATTGTGAGTTCGAGCCTCAGTGGAGGCGTTATTAGCTCTTTATGTTTCAGTGGGTTGAGAAAGTATATGAACAGATACTACATAAAAAAATAAGCAGTTTAATAATTGAATAATTATTATATGAGGTATATATAAAGTATTTAATTAAAATATTTTATTGTAAATCATTGAAACACATATATATCGTGTGTTAGAAATACAACACAAAATATTAAGCAAAGTTCTTTTAAAAATTATAAAGATATATACATTTATACGTATTATATATATATATATATATATATATATATATATATATATATATATATATATATATATATATAATATTTATTTATTTATTTGTATGTACGTATATCAGTCGTTATACCCTACAGCACGGCGCACATAGCACTGTGCGCTGCACGCCTCCCAAAACGACGTCGTTTTGGGGTCGTTTTGGGAGGCGCGGTAGAAAGTTGCTGGGATTATGTGTATTTGTTCACACAATTATGTGTATTTGTTCATACAATTATGTGTATTTGTTCATACAGTTATGTACATTTTTTATACAATTATGTACATTCTTTTTATACAATTATGTACATCCGAATCAGAAAATTTGTGTGTATTATGTTAAGAGTTGATGTATATTATGTTAAAAGTTTATGTTTATTATGTATTATGTTAGATTATGTGTATTATCTTTTAAAAAGAGTATGTATATTTTGTTATATAATTATATACATTCATGTATACAATTATGTGTATTCTAGTATAACATTATGTACATTTTTTAACAGCAGGTTTTGTTAAAGAAAAAATTACTGCCATTCACTGGGGCGGGAAATTTCAAAAAAAATAAATAAATAAAACGACGTCGTTTTGCATCTGGGTGCACAGTGCAACGCGCGCCGTGGTGTAGGATATAAATTGTCGTACGTATATATAAGTATACATGAGCCCAAGTCCTATTATTTTGCTGTATATGGCCCATAACAATTACAGTCCAATATCCTGACCCGGCCCACCCCTATAAATTCTCTATAACCCACCGACAACCCACTCCACTACGCCATTTCCTGTTGTCTCATCTCCTAGATTATCTCTCACTCTCATGATCTATGTACAGAGATGGCCGAACAATTCTCACCAAGAACATCGATTCTATCTCAAAAGAGCTTTGATGTATTTTTTCTAGTTTTGATTAAGTCAGAATCTCACAAAGAACACATTTCGATTGAGTCAGAATACCGCGAAGAACCCATTTCGGAGGAACATCTAAGTTATTTTGTACAAAAATATCTATTTTCTAACTATTTATGTTTATATATATTTACCAAACTGTGCTCGCTTCGAGTATATGTATGAAATATCTTAGCAATGTTTTCCAGATCTAGTTTTTTTATTTTTAAAGGAATATTGTCCAGAATATGACCATAGATGTAGATGAAATCCGAGATCTGGAACATGACGGTTGGAAATCTCCTCTTTAGTTATCATACAGATCTGGTAATTTTTGAATATATATATTTTTTTTATTTATACGTGTATTAGCTATGTATTAGTTACTGAGTTTTTTTAATTTTTTGTTTATTCTGATCAAAATTCTCAATTAAATTAAATGGCTAACAATACACTCGTAACTAAAAGTCAGATTTTAATTAGTAAATATTAGGTTCAATACTTAACCTATACAAAGTTTAATACTTTAGTATTGGTTCAGTGAACATAAATACTCTTAATTAGTCAAATTTTAAGTAGTGATTGTAAGCCTCATCATCTATTATAATGGATTCATTATTCAAACATTAAAAAAATAATACTTATTCTATGCCTTTTTTTTTTTTTGAATTTACATTTTTATTTTATATTTGAAGGCTTCAAAAGATGTATTAGTGAAGTTGATGCACTTTTCCATTTTAACAGTAAAACCCCACCCTACAAAAGACCCATATCACAAACTAAATATATTTTAATACTTAATCATAATTGAAATATAAAAAGTTCTTAGAATGTGGACATTGAAAAAGCCTTCAAATCAACTACAGTGTCCATGCTTATTGAAAAGTGAAAACTCTGAAGGTCTTAGAATCTGAAGAGATGCTATATTGTTGTCTGGGCATTTTCTCTTTCCAAGAATATGTTGATCGTCATTTACTCACAATTTGATTCTTCTGCAAGAAGTATGTCAAAAGTAGTTGTAGATTTGAAGCTCTTGAATAAGGTGTGCTTAGACCGATCTATATGCATATATGAACACACCTGTGAATATTTCTCTCATTTTTATTTTATATTTGAAGGCTTCAAAAGATGTATTAGTGAAGCAGTGAAGGATGCACTTTTCTATTTTAACAGCAAAACCCCACCCTACAAAAGACCCATATCACAAACTAAATATATTCTAATACTTTGATTGTAATTGAAATATAAAAAGTTCTTAGATGTGATCATTGAAAAAACCTTCAAATCAACCATAGTGTCCATGCTCATTGAAAAGTGAAAACTCTGAAGGTCTTAGTATCTGAAGAGATGTTATATTGTTATCTGGGGATTTTCTCTTTCCAAGAATATGCTGATGGTCATTTACTCACAATTTGATTCTCCTGCAAGAAGTATGTCAAAAGTAGTTGTAGATTTGAAGCTCTTGAATAAGGTGTGCTTAGAACTCTACCTTTATTTGCATCTATATGCATATGTGAACACACCTGTGAATATTACTCTCATTTTGCTGTACTTCGAATAAAAGGTTTTGAAACATGTATATATTTGCACACTATGAAAAATTAGAACAACAATATTATAAATGAATATATTTTCTTGAATAAAAAAAAAAGAACAATGTTCACAATTACCTATTGGATCATGGAATACGCATTCTTTACATTTGATTGTCTCGCTGTCTCTCCTTTCTGGTATTTCATATGTGCGGACTCTTATAGCACTGCTGGTTTTTATAGGATATACTTCACTGCCCAGAATGTATAGAGGGACAATGATGATGAAGCTTTGGAGCTATAGTGTAAATAATAAATATCAGGCACAGTGTTTGTACTACAAATGAACTGCTAGGTTTGTTTACAATTAGAAGAGGTATTTATAGAATATGTAATTAATGCAAATCTTGTGGATACCAAAGAGTCCCAAAGGGACATGCTGTTTAATAACAACATTTCGTCTTCCAAGGATTACATGGAGGTTGAAGAGACTCCTTTTAAATTCAGTCATTTACAATAAATCTATTTCATAATTAACATATGCATCCCAAAAGTCAGGCTCCAAACGACGCTGTATTTTGTTGGCGGGAATTGGAGCCAAAATCTTGTGGCCAAAAGATTCTGCTTTATTATATATAAAGATAAAGATGTATTCAGTCCTAAACTTTCTAAGAACCTTTTGTTTTTTCAAGGAAGAAAAACAGCAGCAACTCAATTAAAAGCATAGCTAGATGTGACAAATAATAAGTAGTTGCACCTATAGTTCTAAGTAGTTGCACCTATAGTTCTAAGTAGTTGCACATATAGTTATAAGTAGTTGCACCTAGGTGCATGAATGTTTGCGGGTGGTTTTTAGGGGTATTACTACCCGCTGAACTCAGATCAATGAATGTTAACAATGCAAAATTACATGCACCTATAGTTATAAGTAGTTGCACCTATAGTTATAAATAGTTGTACCTATAGTTATAAGTAGGCCTGTGCATCGGACGGGTTCGGACGGTTCGGGTTGGGTGAAGGCTAATCCGTTCGAACTTCGGATACCCTAAACTAGAACCTAACTGTTTTTTTTTGACCACCTAAATCCGTCGGATATTCTTCCGAATTTCCGTTCGGATATCCGATTCAACCGTCAGATAGTTCGGATATTCTTGATAACAGTGTAATTGCAAAAATAATAAATTTTTTCAACAAAAAGAACTAATTTTTAAAACTTAACCAATTAAGTAGTCTAAACTACAGAACTACTTAAGTAGTAAGAGTGTTAGACACTTCACAAGTTCACAAAAGCACAGTTACAACTTACAATTTACAAATTAAAATTTACATTCATAACTATAAGCATATACTGATTACAGAGTTACTGACTAAGCAATTAAAATTTACATTCATAACTAAACTTGAAAGTCCAAATGTCCAATGTCCAAAGTCCAAGACTCCATCACTCCAAGCCACCAAGCCTCAGCAGTCAGCAACTCAGCAATCAGCATACATAAAAAAGAATACCAGTAGGCAGTAGCCCCTAATAATATGATAATAACCTAATAATATGATAGTAACCTATTTGGCTATTCCTCTTCCTGATAAGTAAAAATACAAAACTTTTATAAGCTTTAAAATATATAAATAATTGAATATGAGATGAATACATTATACATTATAGATAATTTAAAAATTGTATATAGGGTGCTCAGATTGCTATTTTTCCAGATCAACCAAGGATTGGAGGAAATTGCTCAATATGAGTATGGCACAAAACACCACACTACATAGGCAACATGCCAAACCCAATTCTATATATTCAGATAACATGGTGGAAGCATCATCATTGCACATTTGCACAAGGGGCCAAAGACAATTAAGTAATTAACAATAAGTCAATAACAGAGATATGGATACTTGAGAGAAGTGAAGCCATATACAATTATACATTACCACTTTACCAGACACCATTCATCATTCAGGTGCCAATTGCCAAATGCTCAATGGCAGCAACATTTAAAATGTCACCAAGCCATTTAACACTTTCCAATTCCATTGCCCAGCCAAGGAATGAGGGCCTGAGGGACATTGATATTTGATACACATACACTATAACACTGATGCAGTCATACAGAGATCATATAATAGTCATTGATCAAATATCAAAATAAATACAGATTTGCTTTATGGAATAAAAGTTATAAGTATATAACCAATAACCATACAGGTATTGTAGGCAATAATCCAACTCCAGTTAGGCCTGTGCTGCACAACTCTGCAAAAAGAAAAATAAAACACAAGTATAATTAAAAGAAATATTAATTTATAATAAATATTTATAGATTCTAAGTTAAAATGTAAATTTAAGAGATTTACCTTTCTCAATCCTTTCAACATCTTCAATATTTTCTTCAACAGAGATTGGTTGATTGGCTAACCTCAACCAATCCTGTGCACACACAAGTGCCTCTACAATCTTAGGAGTTAGGGAACTCCTAAAGGCATCTAGTACTCTCCCACTGGTACTGAATGCTGATTCAGAGCAACAGTAGAGATTGGAACAACAAATACATCCCTTGCCATTTTAGATAACACAGGGAACCTATCAGAATTCAGCTTCCACCATCTTAAGAGGTCAAAAGAATCATCATCATCCACAATGACCTCAGACAAATACACCTCCAACTCAGTTTTTTTCATTGACAAATCACCAACACCCAATTTTTGTTTCTTAATCTGGGATTTCAATAATGCTTGAGGTTTCCCAACAGAAACAGAATCAGAAATTATAATTGAAGGGGCTGACTTGGCAGAATTTTCAGGAACAGACTGGGCAGGAAAACAGGACACATAATCTTGAAAGAACTCCTTAAGGCCAACAACAACCTTATCAAACATTGTTTTACCTTTGTCCTCACCATATAACTGGGTAAACTGAATGGGCATATATTCTATTTTGTCCCTAAGGTCTAAGATATTTGCATAGAATATGAGAAAGTTCATTTTTTCAGGCTCACCCCAATACTTATCAAACTTTGCCCTCATATTTGTACCCATCAGTTTAACACTGTCATCAGCTTCCACCATATTACTTAACAAGCAAGACAGATCAGAAATCTCAGAGAAAAAAGTATTAGAAGTCACATACAGTGAACCAGAAATTCTAACAGTCATTTCATAAAAAGATTTTAGAATCTGTACCAAACCAGAAATGGTTTCCCAATCCATGAAGTTAGGTATATTATTCTCACCCAAATCAGATTTAAATCCACTGTCTGAGCTTGCATACTCTTCAAACACTTTCTCATACAACAAAGCAGCACTCAGCATCATATAGGTGGAGTTCCACCTTGTAGGAACATCAAGACACAAAGACTTCTTGGCTTCCACCCCCATTACATCAGCTAGCTTCCTAAACCTTTGAAGCCTAGCAGGTGAGCTCTCACATACCTAACAGCATCCCTCACTTTTTTAACAGCACTATCAGATTCTTTCAACCCATCCTGTACCACCAAGTTAAGGATGTGAGCAATGCACCTCATGTGCAAGTACTTACTCCTAACAGCAGTACAACCCCATGACACAAACTTTTTCTTTAAGAATCCTAGGGCAGTATCATTGCTAGAAGCATTATCAACTGTGACACTGAAAACTGATTTTAGACCCCAGTCAATAAGACAACTTTCTAAAGCCTTTGCAATACTTTCACCCTTGTGGGAATAGATAGGAACAAATGAAATGATTTTCTTTTGGAGCTTCCACTCACTGTCAATGAAATGTGCAGTTATGCACATGTAGTTTATTCTCTGGACTGAGGTCCATGTATCAGTTGTGATACTAACCCTCTGACTACTAGTCCTAAAGAACTTCTTCAAGTTGAGTCTCTCATCAGAAAAAATCTTAAAAATGTCCCTACTGATAGTCCATCTTGAAGGGATTTTAAACCTAGGACAGCAAACAAACACAAACTTTCTAAACCCCTGTCCCTCAACTATCCTAAAAGGCAATTCATCCAGAATAATCATCTCAGCTAAGGCCCTCCTTATCAAGTCTTGGTCAAATACCCAAGTACCTAACACACCTTCTGATCCTTCACTACTTTCAGTTCCAGCAGAAGAAGGTTCATGTTGGAAAGTAAGCAATGACTGCCTTGTATCCTTAGACTGAGGATTCTTAAGGCAGTTTACCACATGAATCCTGAGAGAAGAAGTGCCATGCATCTTGGACTCACAACAATATATCTTAGCACAGTATAAACATTTTCCCTTGACAACAATGCCTTCAGAGTCTTTGATTTTTTCAAAGTGATCCCATACAAGAGATCTGGTCTCAACCACTTTCCTTTTCTTGGGAACAGGTGGAGGCAAAGGCTGCTGAGACTGAGATGTATTTGTCTCTACGGTTGTGGCTTCCACCTCAGGTTGACTTCCAGATAAACCACTAATACTTTCCATCTAAAAAAGGAAAGTATCCGTGAATGGGAAATCACTAAGGGAAAATCATCAACAACTATGGACAGAGGTATCAAGCATGCACATTACTACATATATTCATATAATTACTTTCAGTTAATTTCACATGTCATCATGTATGCAGAATTGCACATAAACAATTTAAGGGTCACATATCCATAAACTTAATACAATTTACAATTTACAAAGAAATTCATATTCAGGCATTCAAGCTAAGTGGATGTATGCCACTTCATAATGCTCATCATGTATATGGATTTCACACAAAGGGGCTAGGGCTTCCACCAGATTAGGGACAATTACCCCTTTAAGCCTTTAACTCAGTTAGTCAATTACACACTTACACAGAAACACAGATTAAGCTTCCACCAACAGATTACAATTTAGTGACAAGTGAGTAAGTAATCTGGAACTTCTCAACAGATCACAACATCACAGTCCATACAAATCACAAAATCACAATCAGAAAAACCCTAATCAAACTATCAAACTAACAATCATAAATTAGAGACAAGTGAGTAAGTAATCTGGAACTTCTCAACAGATCACAACATCACAGTCCATACAAATCACAAAATCACAATCAGAAAAACCCTAATCAAACTATCAAACTAACAATCATAAATTAGAGACAAGTGATTAAGTAATTTGGAACTTCTCAACAGATCACAACATCACAGTCCATACAAATCACAAAATCACAATCAGAAAAACCCTAATCAAACTATCAAACTAACAATCATAAATTAGAGACAAGTGAGTAAGTAATCTGGAACTTCTCAACAGATCACAACATCACAGTCCATACAAATCACAAAATCACAATCAGAAAAACCCTAATCAAACTATCAAACTAACAATCTAAAAAACTAGGGTTTAGAGAATAGAGATTACTTCGTTTCTCTAAATTAAACCCCCGAGAACAAAGGGCTTCGATTCCTAGCTAGCGAACTGCAACCCACCGGAGTATCGCTCCCACCGGAGACTCGCTTGGGGCTTGAGGGCTACCGGAAACGAATGGGGCTTGAGAGCTTCTACCGGAGAATAATAGCTTCCACACTACAAACACTCACACTCTCAGAGTCTCAGAGAAACTGAGACTGAGAGAAGCTAAGATTCTGAGAACTGAGAGTTCTCTGGAAGAAGGGAACGAGAGACTTTGAGAGAACTAGGGTAGAGAGAAGAGAGAAGTCAGAGAGTTCTCTGGAAGAAGGGAAGAGGCGAAGACTGAAGAGCTGCGCAAATGAGACTAGGGTTTGCAAGTTCTCGGCTACTTCTTCTATATATACTTAGGCTACACGACGTCGCATTACATACCTTATACGTAGGCTTAGTCTTATTCGGGTAATCGGACGGGTTCGGGTGGAAAATATACCCCCCTCCCCGACCCAATTAAACCGGCGTCGTTCTACGCCTCGGTTCGGTTTTGCCTGATCGGGTTCGGTTTTCGATCCATTCTTGTGTGTCGGGTTCGGGTCGGTCGGGTTCGGCGGGTTATGCACAAGCCTAGTTATAAGTAGGTGCACCCAGGTGAATGAATGTTTGCGGGAAGTGAATGTTAACAAGACAAAATTACATGCACTTATATGTGAAAATAGGTGCACTTGTAAGTGATTTTACTTACACTTCGATGTTCAATTATTTACAAAAGTGCCACTGCATTTTTTTAAGCTATTAGATCTGGACACGTGTCGCGTGCTGATTCGTTCGCAAATTCATTCTTGGACACTTATTCGCACCTGAGTGCATCCTTATATATATATATATATATATATATATATATATATATATATATATATATATATATATATATATATATATATATATATATATATATATATATATATATATGCTTTGGATCTGGTGCACCCCCTCTAATAGATGAGACCATGAGGCCCACTAATACGCATTGATTAAATTCTCATCTATGGTTGAGATTAAAAGAAATAATGTCAGTTATTATCAATGTTAAGGTTATATTAGTAATTGTAAGCCTAATTTATTTAAGGACATAATTTTAATGGAATATGAAGCATTTTTTGATGTTTTTGAGGATGGAAATTAAAAGATTCTAATATTAAAAAGATTAAAGGAATGAATTAGCGTTAACAATGGTGGATGTGTGAAGGCGTCGCGGTTGATGGCAGGAGCAACAGTTTAGGACTTTCAGCAAATGGATATTAGCAGTACCGGTAAGTGCTTATACACATCTAAGTCTGTGCATTTCCATGGTTTTCCCGAAATGGTTGAGAACTGAACCAGGTTGGGGGGTGGTCGATAGCCGACTATCAAAAATCGTAAGCGTAAAGGTACACCTGCCTGTGCGTACGCCGTACTACCTAATAGGCAAGGTAGGCTGTGTCTGTGTTTTTGTTTTTTCTTTGGTTTGTACCGGTAAGTGCATATACACTTTTACGTCTGTGCATATTCAATGGTTTTGTAAAACGTTTGAAAACTTAACGAGGGTGCAGTGGGGGGTGTTCGATACCCGATTATCTAACGACCTAAGCGTAAAGATACGTTGGCCCGTGCATACGCTGTACTACCTAATAGACAAAATAGACTGTGTCCGTGTTTTTGTATTTTTTTGGTTTGTACCAGTAACTTCATAAACACTTTTATGTCTGTGCATATGCCTGGTTTTGTCGAATGGTTATAAACTGAATGACTGTGGGGGTGTCCGATAGTCGAATGTATCTTTTTTTTTTTTGAATGCATTAAAAAAATGCATGATGGAAGTAGTATACGCTTTGGGATATGAGAGCGTTAGGTTCTGATTCTTTTAAGTATGTATATATGTAGTCCTGTGCATAATGCCTACATATTTCTGATGTGATTTTGTGCCTATTAAGTTGGTTTTTTATATATAAGTTGGACGAGTTTTTTTAAATAAGAATACGGTGGTTTGGTTAGCCGACTGTATAGAGACGACAATTGTTCGAGTGAGAAAATGAACTCGGATGGTGTAGATGGGTATGAAATGTGATTACAAAGTATATTTTTTTTTGAATGCTGATTACAAAGTATATAATTGTATCAATAAACGAAATAAGGAACAGGTCTGTGCATAATGCATTCATATCTATGATGGTGGTTTGGATTTGATTACGCAGGTTTTTTAATTATCCCACTTTTGAGTGGCAGGTGCACCAGCTTTGGGCCTACCCACTCCAGACACAACCTCCGAGGGAGTTCCTCATCGCTAACTTTTTCCTGCTGAGCGGCTGTAACAACCGCGTCAACCGCATCTAAATTCCCCAGATTGGCCCAAATCTCGTCATCGCTGAGTGCACCAGCCGCCGTCGCATCATCGGTACCTGCTGCACCGGAGGGCCCCACATCGTCAATCACCTACATGAATTTCCGAGCCCCTAAAATAAGCCTATCAAAAGCTTCAGCAGGCCGAGGGAGACCGATATGCTGATCCATGAACTCAATCATGTCCACCAGAGCTAGAGCTAGTGCATCCGTCTTTTCAGCGTATATCTCTGCCTCAGTCTACAAATTTGTTAAGCAAGACAACGAAAAGAACTCAGCAAAACAAAAACTAGTAGATCCCGAACATTATTTAGACCAATAGAACAATTAAATTGCAAAATGTTTAAATTTTGATAACCACAATAATAAATCCACTTCTAATAAACCAGTGCAAATGATATGGCCTGCCATGTAACATAAGATGTAAATGCACAAACAAAAACTATATATGCACATACCATAAACAAGTAACCCAAAGCGCATGTTACAGATAAAAAAATGCTAAAAAAAAATAAAAATTCAGCAACGAAAAACCCTAACTGCATGTTTCAGCTAATAAACACAATCTTATAAACATACTAAATAGGCACATTTTGTAATGCAGTCGCAAAGCCACTTCTACGCACATACACATTAATATGCACAAACATAAGAGTGTCTATGCACTTGCAAAAAAATGCATAAAAACATACTAAATAGGCAATCGCACAGACCATCACATCTAAAAGCACAAACAATGTAATACGCTACTGCCTATTTTACCTAATAAACCCATGCAATTCATATTATGTAAATGCACCAGATATATAATATGCTACTGCACATACCTTCAAGTTGCACAAACTATATAGTAAATGCAAACCAAATTAACCATTTAACTACCAAATGCACTCGCATGGGAGCTGATACACACATGCATTATTAAACAATGAAACTGCACAACAATGGAATGTACTAAAAACTGAAGAGTGCAATCCTTTTATAATGCAGTCGCAAAGCCACTTCTACGCACATACTCATTAATATGCACAAACATAAGAGTGTCTATGCACTTGCTAAAAAATGCAATAAAAAATATAAATCAGCAACGGAAAACCCACATAACTACATACTAAATAGGCAACGCGCACAAACACTAACATCTAAACGCATAAACTATGTAATAATCTACTGCATATTTCATCTAATAAACCCATGCAATTGATATGGATTGCCGGGTACCATAATATGAAAATGCACATGCTATTTAATATGCTACTGCACATATCTCGTATTGCACAAACTATAGAGTAAAATGCATACAAAATGCACAACACATGATTTAGACCAATAGAACACTTAATGCACGCACTATATATATATATATATATATATATATATATATATATATATATATATATATATATATATATATATATATGCACATACCATAAACCTACAATCACAAAAATAAAACCCAAGGTGCATGTTACAACTAAAAAAATCAACAACGAAAAACCCTAATGTTTCACCTAATAAACACAATCTTAAAAACATACTAAATAGGCACATTTTGTAATGCAATCGCATAGCCATTTCTACGCACATACACATTAATATGACCAAACATAATATTGTCTATGCACTTGCTACAAAATGCATAAATACATACTACATAGGCAACGCATTGACCAAGACATCTAAAAGCACAAACAATGTAATAAGCTACTGCATATTTCACCTAATAAACCCATGCAATTGATATTATGCAAAACAAAATGCACATACCACAACATCTAAATGCACAAAAATGTGCATGGAAAAGATGTTAACATGGAAACAATGAAAAGGATTAAGGCTAACACGAAATGCACTCGCATAGTCACTACTTCGCACATACCCATTGTGACACATCCCCTTAATATTCTTTCTTTGAAAAAAAAGGGGTATGACACACTGCATTAAACTACAAACAAAGCACCGAAGAATTAATATGCACAAAAATTAAAATTACAAAACCACAATACTAAATCTACACAATTATGTTTGAACATATATAACGCAACTACAAGATCCTCTATATGCACATACTAATCAACACATGCCACTGACTACACTGGAACGCACAAACTATATACCTACAATGCATTTTCCTACATCCCAATCACAAACCATTATACCTATCCAACTTAAAACAATTAAAAATGTGAGAATGCAATACGCATATACTATATCCTATAAACACAATGCATCACCCTAATATCATAGCATATACTATATCCTATAAACACACTGCATCACCCTAATAGCATAGCAGAGTCCCATAAACCAATCAAAACAATGAATGATTAACACGAAACGCACTAGCATAGAGACACATACATAGCGCATATACCAGAACCTCTATATGCACAAGCATTGAAAAATTCCAGGCATTAGTACACATACAAACCGCAAAAACTAAACCACCCCCTACCTCAATTACAAAAAAAAAAAATAAAAAAAAAGGACCAAGCAAATTACGTGTGAAAATACAGTGGAAAAAAAAAAAAAACTATGGCAGCGTGATAAAAAGAAAAAAAAAAAAAAAAAAGGCCGCCGGATAACACGTTTCCGCCGGAAAATCACCACAACCACACACATGCAACACACCCCCAACATCCCCATTAGAATTACTTGACTACATAATCCCAAAAACCCCCATTGTTAGAATAACATATGATTAACCAAAAAATACCTAAATCATAACCCAAACCCTAAAACGTAACTACCTAGTCCCAGCCTCCCAGACCCCGCCTCCTAGACACCGCCCATGCAGCGACCGCCCCAGACACCAAAACCACACAGAACCCACACACAAAACCCCCGAAACGGAAAATACAGTAGCAAAAAAACCCCCCACACACCCTAGCGAGAAAAAACGAATCGACAAAAATAAGGGGGATTGCGATTACCTTCAATGGAACCACCGTTAGACCTCCGTTGCCTCTTCGATCGGCGGACAGTAGACCCAACCATGTTGAACGCGAGAGTTGTGATGGAGAGGGAGAAAGTGATGGAGGTCGAAAATTGATGGAAGTGCCAGACAAAAGGATGGAGCGGGAGTTGGACTATGGCTGGAAGAGACAGACAAGGAAGACGAAGGGTTGAAATACTCACGCAGATTCTCAGGCGAAATTAAATACATGCTATAATAAAAGCTAGTAGCCTTTAAACATGACTCTTTGGCCTTTAGACTCGCTTCGGCGACTTCGCCCCCCATTGCGAAATTACAAAGCCCTAATGTCCTCACAAAGCTGATGCACGTGGCAAAAAAGCCCAAATCATCTGGACCATTCATCTAAAATATTAAGGGTCAGAAAAGGTGCTCACGAGCTATTCTGCCAAGAGGGTTTGCACCGGATCCAAAATCTATATATATATATATATATATATATATATATATATATATATATATATATATATATATATATATATGTTTGGCCCTAAATAATATATAAAAGTAAAAATAAATCAATTGACACTAAATAATATAACATAATAAAAAATAAAAGTTTTAATATAACAAATGTTGGGCCAATATATAATTACATTTTTTAAAAATTTATGGAATAAATCAATTGACACTAAATATTATAACATAATAAAAAATAAAAGTTTTAATATAACAAATGTTGGGCCAATATATAATTACATTTTTTAAAAATTTATGGGCCAAACATATATATATATATATATATATATATATATATATATATATATATATGTGTGTGTGTGTGTGTGTGTGTGTGTGTGTGTGTGTGTGTGTGTGTGTGTGTGTGTGTGTGTGTGTGTGTGTGTGTGTGTGTGTGAAGGAGATTGTTGAGTTTATACACCACAAAGATGAAGATAAAAAAAATGCGTACAAATTTATAAATTCATGTAATCATGAATTAATTTCTATGAGTATTTTATATCAATTTTGATTTTATATATATATATATATATATATATATATATATATGGTTGAGTTCACATGAGGACACTAATATATAGAGGACTATGAGGACAAATCATATCCATCCAAATCAAGAGATTTAATGGATGAGATCTTGTCCATATTTTCCTTGTATTCACGACTAAAAATATTAAGAGAGGGCAAATGAGACATTTGAGAGCATTTATAATTATGGAAGGATTATAATTAACAAACATAGCATTTAAAAAGGAGTAAAATTTGTGGTAGAGAATATAACCCAAACAAGGAACGTCACTGTAGAAGTCGTGCGTACACTAGAGGCGATGGGGCTGAGAATCTTCTGCGAACATCAATGGAGGAAACTGCACCCAGGTACTGAACCCGCAATGAACGACGATAACGAGACAACTTTAGAACCCACAATTGACGAGGAAATCGTGAAAGACTTTTCCAACGCCATGGTCAACGATAAGCTTCTAAACTCTGCGAATGCAAAATTTTACGTGAGAGAAATTCTACGATGCGTGAGTGCGGGGATGTAGGGCAATGGGTTAGGGGATTGTGAGCAACGCCTGTTATACTTGTGTGCCATGATTTTGTATTTCGTGTGCACGGGGATAGTAAGTAGTGTGCCATGCACACAGTGTTGGTCGTAACTGATAAACGATATATATAAATGGTGTCAAGCAGTAGAACAACCAGGAAACAAAAAGAACATAGGTTCGACTGTGAGGGTGGAATCACTAATTCATATGTTCTGGACTGATAATTTTTTATTGATACATATATCCTAACATCTCGTGTGCCATGTTTAGAAAAATCGTGTGGATATTAATATAATGTCGAGTGCACGAGTGCGTAAACAGCAAGCAACGCCACTCTGCACACCTAGGGTGCCGCAATTGGTTAAAGTATTATGTTTGGGGAAGGTGTCAGTAGTAATACCAATTTACAAAAAAATTAGAGAGTTGCATTGTTTATAGGAAGAAATAACAGGTTCATTAAGAAGCTATTATAGAAATCCCAAAATGCTGAGGTACACTTATTAATTTTTATAACATATTACAATGCATCAGACAGATGAATAACAATGCAGGTTGCGTGGAGGAAATATATCGTGGACAAACCGAAGAATTGAGTAAATTGACGAGACAATTGAGTAATAACACACAAGTGCAAACATTTTAGTGCATAGTGGCATAGATCCAATGTTCATTTGGCATATGAAAGAAAAAAGATGACAACATATATAACAAGCCATGAAAACATGCAAGATTAGTTAGGTGGCACACAACAAACACACGAAAGCACATAAAAAACAAATACTGGGCACACAGAAAATAGAGATTTGAAACTACGTACTCGTGCATAAGAAGAAAAACAGTATGCGATTTTAAAAACCAATTACATTTTGCGATGAATGAATAATTGCATATCTTTGCATTCAAGTATAAGCACGAAGGTTATAAGGAAAATGGCAACCATGAGTAATGCACGTGAAGGTGGGCGCAATGCACAAAACTTACAATAGCGTGCACAGAATGAAGACTATCGACGCACACAACAAAGCACACACGGATGACTGTTTAATTTGTCCTGAAAACACGTAATTGGTTTTTTTTTTTTTTTAAATTGTACGGGCACACATTTTTAAGCACAGTGGCACATATATAATGGTCGTTGGGCACAGGAAAGGAAAACGTTGAACACATATATTATACCAAACCATGAGAACATGAAATACTAGTACACTGGCACACCAAAGGGACAGACGCGGACACATACAACATTAACTGGGCACACAATGTCCATATAACGAACTGATTCTAGCAGTGAAATTAAAAGACAACTGTACAGTAAATAAACAAAATGTATATACGTCGCATGGAAGACGGCTTTGTACACCATTAAAGGATGAAAACAAATAGCTTGATATTCAACAAACCCAAGATCGAAACAATGTTAACAAAGGAAAGTCGTAAGTGAACATGAAAGATAAAGCAATCTTGCCCATGGCAACATACTAAGTCCAATGCACCAAAAAAAAAAAAAAAAAAAACGACAAAACAAGCGATAAGTCCAATGTAACAATCTTTGGTGGTACTCGAACCGCTCAAACGGTAGCGCTACGCACGTGCCACATTGCTCGTATGGTGTGCATTGATATCTATGGTGCAAATTTCCTTGATGTAATGGAACCGTAAGCGCTCGAGTTCAGCTCTGTCGCGCGGAGGGTCAACAAAATCGTCATCATCATTACGCACTCCGGATGAACAAGCCTCCGAAAGTGTATCCCTTGCCTCCTTAGCTGCCAACCAACAACATGAACAAACACAATCACTAAAACAAACTAAATGTAAGCCAAGTGACACAACACACTGAACTCGTGAACACAGGCAAATATAAAAGTGCACACAACACCCTGTACCAATCACCCAAACAAACATAAACGGTCAAACAATCTACAAACACATTTTTACAGACCTGGAGTATGCCAAGGGCACACAACAATATGTCATATATGTTTTAAGGGAGTATCCTGTCATTGACTATGAAAACTGTACGGTAAGTGAAACACAACAATCCATTTCTCAATAATATTTGTTCCTATACAACAATTTAGTCCATCTCTCTTTGTAAAGTTAATTAATTACTCTGGTCAGTGCGAGTCAGGTGCCACTAACGTGTTTAATTGTATATGCAGCATTGATGCTTACCGGCTAAAAGCTGGTTGCACCCACTTGATTCAGGCCATTGTGAACAAATATATGAAAGAGTACAAAAGCTTTCTACCAAAAAAAAAAAAAAAAACAGGATACAAAACTTCAATTATTACAACAATAATAATAACTAAAGGACACACACTACCAAGGTCAATAGCATACTAATATACAAAATAGTGCACACATATACAAAAACAATTCTAAAAACGGTCTAACAACATAAATCCGTACACAATCTCTACCATCTAGAATAAACATAATAATCACCCCCAAATACGAAATTTTTACAGATTAAAAAGAAAAAAAAATGGCCAACAGTACAGTAAACCATACATAATCCCTAACATCCAGAATAAACACAATAATCACCCCCAAAAACGAAATTAATACAAATTAAAAGAAAAACTGTGGATGAACGACCAACATACAAAAACACAAAAACTCAAAGTATGCAAACCGCATATACAACGACCAACATACAAAAATTCGGCCAAACAAATGCAATTGGGCAATATACTAGGGAATTCAATAAATAGAAATTACATACCCCCCCTCCCCCACCAACGTTTCAGCACAATGCACAAAACCCCAACAACGAACCCCCCTCCCCCCCCGCCCCCCCCCCCCCACGAAAAACCCTAGCAGTTCAAAGCAAAAATAAAAAAAAAATAACAACAATAATAATAATAAAATAAAAAACGGATGAGGGAAAAGAGAAAAAAATAAAAATACAAGCTACGTACTCGCCGCAGGAGACTCCGCTGTCCGCTTTGACCGTCGACAGCCACCAACTTCTGCCATTACTACCGTCGACCAGAACGAGAGAATAGCAAGGGAAGGGTCTCGGTAAAACAAAAAGATTTAGGGGAATAGGAGAGAGATGGTGCGCCGTATACGGTATAATACTGAGCGAAGAAAAAGGGATACAACAATAAATACAAATGTTCAATTACAGTACTACCCCCTACAATAAAAAAAAAAATAGCGAAATAACATAAACCACCTAATTTAATGAAATAATCTCCCTTAATCTACACCACCCATTATTACAATCCAATGCACCATATTAATCCTTACAGTCCTCTATAATATCCTTGTCCTCATTTGAATACATCCATATATATATATATATATATATATATATATATATATATATATATATATATATATATATATATATATATATATATATATA
This sequence comes from Ipomoea nil, assembly GCF_001879475.1. Classification (NCBI taxonomy): domain Eukaryota; kingdom Viridiplantae; phylum Streptophyta; class Magnoliopsida; order Solanales; family Convolvulaceae; genus Ipomoea; species Ipomoea nil. The sequence continues at coordinate 24,340 of NW_017619829.1, read as the reverse complement.
TATATATATATATATATATATATATATGTATGTATATGTATATGTATATGTATATGTATATGTACTAACTTTGTAATAGTTTGTAATTTTGATTAGTTTTTTAATAATTTATTTACAAAGAAAGTTAGGGAAAGTAAAATTAAGTAGGGAAAAAATTTTCCCGCCTAAGTGTGAATGCATATTAATAGATTTGTAAGATCATTATATTTTTGTGTGTAAATCACGAGTTGGTCCGGGTCTTTCTCTGTCCGTTTAACTTTGTAAGATTATTATTGCAAATGATGTTAGCAATATGAATGCATTTTTTGTCATATATTGTCTTAACATTTAAATATTACAATGTATAACTATACTTACATTTTTAATAAAATTAATTCTGCTTTGTATATAACATTACAACAATACTTATAAATTTTTGTTCGTGCATCGCACGGGGCAAATAAACATCAACCATGATGTTTTATATTACAAATAATCATAATACGGGGATACATGACGACCAGATCTGAATATCTCTGGAAAAAGACTAGAATCTACTTGACTTAGATATTACCATGAACTTTTATAAATATGGGAGAAATTCATGAACAATATTATAGGTTTCGACAATACAAATAACATTTACAATTGCTCGTATTATATGGCAATTTGAATTTAGAGCTAGGTGCTAGAAGTGCATTGACTGATTAATATATAAATTAAATGAGCAATTAAGGCATAGCTAACTCGCTAAAATAAATGTATTATCTTTATAACACGTACACCATTGACGGTTAACCTTGTAGGCTATGTACAAATGAGTGTTTATATGAAAGAGAAATAAGAATAATAAGGTGGTGTAATATAAAGCGAGTTTTATAGCCCAAGGGTTCACGCAGAGACCTAAAATTGGTTTTGATCAAATACAATCTCCCACAATAGATGACATTAAGTTCCACTACATAATATCATTGGTAGTGAATAATGAATTTAGATATGCAGTTGATGAACATCATGACCACATACTTCTAGGGGTCAAAGTACCTATGAAGTCCTTGTACTATAGTGTTTTGTTCAATTTAGTCCTTGTACATTTATTCTGTTCAATTTAGTCCCTCTACTTTAAAAAGTGGTAAAACTAAGGACAATTGTCTAAATCTCATTACGAACATGGTCGTAATTATTTATTTTGGACATACTAATTTAATATATTGGTGGTAAAAATGATAGATTTTAAATATTTATAAAGTAATATATGAGTAGGAATATAAATATCATCAATGCCACGTAATCTAAGTTAACGATAATATTAACATCTTTAACTATTGTCCTTAATTGCACTACTTTTGAAAGTACAGGGACTAAATTGAACAAAATAAAAGTATAAGGACTAAATTAAACAAAACGCTATAGTACAGGGATCTCGTAGGTACTTTAACCTACTTCTAGGTTATTAGACGCTATATTTATTTGAAAAGTCCCTAATAGATTTTAAGTTCAAGAAATGAGAGAAAGTGAAAATCACAACATGTAAAGTATTAAACTACAAAATTTCTTTATATGACCTGAAGCAGTTAATAATTGATTGAGTATATTTCCTCATAAAGAAGGACTATGCAGATTATATGTGTCAGCTCAATGAGTTGCTAATGAAGTTATTTATCCATTATCTCAGTCTATGTTGATAGTATAAATATGATTGAAATGCATAAAGAGCTTGATGATATTAGCTCATGTCTAAAGACGGAGTTTGAAATGAAAGACTTGAAAAATCAAGTATTATCTTGACTTGCATATCGAGTATCTTCTTGAAGAAAGTTTATTCACTAGTTAGCCTATCTTGAAAAATGTTTTTGACATGTTTTATATGGATAAGTAACATGTACTTATTAGACTTACGGTTGTCCAGTAATCTATTGAAGTAGATAAGAAATCTTTTAGACTTGAAGAGGATAATGAGGGTACTTTAAGACCAAAAAATCCATTACTTCGTTGTCGTTGGAGCATTACTTTAGGACCAAAAGTTCTATGATCGCAATTGGCCTAACATTCTACTTGCAATGAAACTACTAGTAACATTTAGCGTTCTCCTACAATGAAATATTGGAACAATATTTAACAAATCCTCTAGTATCTTTCAGTGATGTGAGCCTAATTGTGCACATTTTTAGTATTGATTTATCTATATTTGTTAGGCTTAGGGTCATGATTTTGGTGATTTAATTACATAATCCTTTGTTTTAGTATTTAGTTATGGTTCACACTTGTTTTGAATGTTTTACGGTGTTTGTTAGTGTTTTTGAACAATTATAGGTCAAAGTTATGAGTAAGGGAAGTTCGAGGACAAACTTGGAGTCAAAACGGACCGAAAAGTGCGTACACAGCAGGTTCGACACATCAAAAATTTCCAGAGAGCGAAACGGCCGAGATCAGCAGATCTCGGGCTCGACGCGTCGAGCGAGACGCAACGCGTAGAAAAAAACGACGCTCGGCTCGACGCGTCGAGGCCGGGCAGTAGCCTGCCAACGATCTCAGCACACGAGCTCGACGCGTCGAGCGGAATCTCAGCCCATCAGCGGATTTGGCCCATTTTCGCGCGGAATTTCCCTATTCAGACCGTGATTGGTTCTAGCTTTGTACATGCTATAAAATGCCACATTCCTCAACCCTAAAATTCATTCAGAGATCCTTGGAGACAAGAAAGAGAGAAATCAAGAGCCACAAGTTTTCTTGGGAATCATGAAGAAGACTAGGGAGATTTGAGAAAATTGTCTGGTTCATTCTTGTACTCTTTTGATGAATTATAATTCTTTGAATTTATTTGTTATGTATAGTTTAGCCATGCTTGGCTAAATTCTTTAGAGATTCTTGGGTAAAAGTGTTTATGAACCTATGTGCCTGAGCTCGCAGATTCTTTAATATATTATTATTTGGGTTTAATACTTGTGTTGCAATTGTGATAATATTGTTTGATGCTTGTAATTAGTGGCACTAGGGGATTAAACACTCGAATCCAGGGATCTCAGTCTCTCTCTATTGTTTTCATTACCCTGAATCATTGCTTTATTTTATTTATTTATTTATTTTATGCAACCATCCAAGTCAATCGTTAGGATTAACTTCAAAGAATAATTTAGTAGCTAGTGTTTAATACAACCACTTCCTTGTGGATCGATAACCTGATACTCCAGGTATTTATTTGGTTCGAAATATACTACAATCATTGAGTTACAAAAGATTTTGGCATTTATGCAAGAAATCAATATATGATTTTGATGGGCTACGTGAGTACTAGTTATTTTGTATAATCTCCATGATGCTAAGTCCCAAACTAGTTATAGTATATGTTTTACCCTCAATGTCCTATATGAGGACATAAAGCTTTTGTTGCACAAATGATAAATGAGTATGTTTAAGAATTGTTGACAAAATATATATCGTCAAGATTCAATCCACGTGAGCTTCAAAAGAGTCACAGGATTATTATACAGAATGTTCGCTCTGGTGACAATCTAGTAGATTTGTTCACAAAATCCATTTCTACACTTATTTTTGGAAAAAAAAATGTTTTATATTAAAATGTGTAGGCTTTTGAAGATTGTTATATTCATGGTGGGTGACATTTACTTGAATTAATCTTAAAGATTGGGTTTTGAAGACCAATAATTAGTAAATGAATAAATACAAAGCCCGATGTACAACAAATAGCAGTGTTGCAAAAATCGTGCCTAGAATCGGCGCCTAGGCGCTAGGTGATTGGCCTCTTAGGCGCCCGCCTAGGCGCTCTAAGCGGTCCCCAGGCGCCTAGCGATTTTTTCAACATTGACAAATAGAAAAAGTATATTGAACAAATACTACCTTGTCACAGAGTTGATAGTACTCAAAAAATACAAACCCAATGAAATAAACCTAAAAATATATATTAATAGCATCTCATTACAATTGCATTGGCCAAAAAATAAAAAATAAAATAAAATAATTATATAATCTTTAACCCTAATACCAGTTGTATAAAAATCTCGTTAATTAGGTATATACATATACATAAACACATAGAAAAAAAATATAAAATAAAAAGATGCAAAATCTACTATCTACTATATATATATATATATATATATATATATATATATATATATATATATATATATATATATATATATATATATATATATATATATATATATATATATATATATATATATATATATATATATATATATATATATATATATATATATATATATATGTATGTATATATATATATATATATATACTAATAAGAGCCCAAGAGAGTTAGGCCTATAATGGGTAGAAAAAATGACGGTCAAAATTTTTAATCAAATGAGTGGCTCAGATTGATCAGATTTTAATTTTTTCTTAAGACTTACTAATTTATCCTTAATGAATATGATTATCCGTTAACTTTTCCATTAAATGTTATCTTTTCCGTTAATTTATGTTAGTTCACCGTTAACTTACTCATTGATTTCAATAAGAAAGGTTTTAGGTTCGAACCCCATCCCAACCAAAGTTAACATAATTAGTACTCTATTTTACTCTTATTAAATTAAATAATAATTTAGTAGCTACAACAAAAAATAATACATATGCATTTCTTTAATTTAGAATTATGTGTCTACAATGACTTTATTAAAAAAAATTATTCATTATCAATAAATTAAATAAGAAAAATAATTTCATTAGTTATATTGTATTTATTTTTCTCCAATATAAAAATTCTTTATATTCAAATTCATCCCTTGATTATATTCGCTACATTGTCCTTACAATGTCTTTATTAAAAAAAGTATCATTATCAATAAATTAATTAAGAGAAATAATTTTATTAGTTATATTGTCTTTATATTTCTCAAATGTAAAAATTCTTTACATTCAAATTCATCAATTGACTATATTCACTACATTGTCTATTATTTTTTTTGTGCACTATTTTTTAATTAAATATCAAAATTATAATACAAAATAATGCCCTATATATTTATTTACCAAGTATTTTATTAATACCATGAAAAAATTATAAAAATATATAATTAATAAAGCCAATTATATTAACTACTTGAGGGATTTGTTGACAATAAAGAGAGTATTCAAATCACATAACAAATTGAAGCGAGAACTACTTCGCAATTTTCTTGTTTGACAATCAGCAGTTATCGGTTAACATTAGCGGATTATATTAGCAAATTTGACCAGCGAATTATATCAACGGTTGGTAAAAAGATATTTGAAAAAAAGCTATTTAGATTAACATGTAAAATGACCTAAGGATAATAATAATAATAATAATAATAATAATAATAATAATAATAATAATAATAATAATAATAATAATAATAATAATAATAATAATAATAATAATAATAATAATAATAATAATAATAATAATAATAATAATAATAATTGTTTTTAAAAAATAAAATATAATAATAAAATATAATTAAGTCAATCATATTAACTACTTGAGAATTTATTGACAAAAAGAGTATTCAAATCACACAACAAATTGAAGTGAGAAACAATCTCGCAATGTCCTGTTTGGCAATCAGCAGTTAGCTCTTCAATATTAGTATATATTTAATATTTTATGCCCTAATTTTTATTTGCTCTCCCTTATGTCCCGTATTTGGTTTCAACCATACCTATACAATTATTTTATTGACAATTATAATCAATCTTGACTATATTATCTTGCATTTGTAAACTTAGAATTGCCTATTTAAATATGCAAATTTAACATTCAATTATAACAATTCCAATATAATTTTGCCTTGATATACTTTAAAGTAATTATTTAAAAAAAAAATATTGGGCATTATCCTAATCGTGCAATGCACATAAAAAACTAGTTTGTATAAGAATTATCAAGCTTAATAAAAGTTAATACATATTAAATATAATAAATAAATAAATTTTAATATATTATTACCACTATTTATCAAAAATTAGACGAAACTATATAAATACAAAGCCTAATAAAACAAAATTAAAATATGCATTTACAGTAGCTCATTATAATCGTATTAACCCAAGTAAACAATTCAACAAAAAAAAAAAAAAAAAAAAAAAAATCAAGTCCATCACAATACTTTAACCCTAATACCCAACTACATTATGGTCTCTCTCTCTCTCTAAACTTAAAATGATGAAGTGAATCCGAATCATCCTGTTAAAATGATTAAACTCATCTGTTACGGAATTAATATTGTTTTAATTCCAATTTTAAATTCTGAGTTTTATCCTACTTAGTGGGTGACCGTTACAGGTGTTATACAATTGGTTTAATACCAATTAAAGGCCATGTTGAATGCTATCCCTTCCAACATCCCTATATAAAGAGAGGTAGAGCAGTAGCTTTTTATACAGTACAAAAAAACCGAAAGGAATTCCAGTAGCTTTCAGCTTCTCAAAACTCTGCTTCTACTCTCTTCTTTACCAACTACTGTTCACTGCTTTGCTTTGTTTGCTGGGTTCTTTGTTTAGGTGCTTAAACAAAGAATCGAAGCACGTTTTATCCTGGGAAACCTAGGCTCCAACGCTCCTAGCACTTGTGGGAGGTAGCAAATAAGGTTTTAAGGAAAAGAACTTTGTGTTCGAACTCGTGCTAAACCTATACCCAAACACTCAACCTTTTCCTTCCTAGTTTTTTCTGTTTTTCCCATATAATATTAATCTTTCCGTAGGATTATTATTATTTTGGGATTTTCCACTTTTTACCCAACAATCTTAAAACCTTATATCCGTTTCCCGTTGGTTGTTTATCTCTAATTTCCTAGAAGAAATGGAGAATCCAGCTTTGCCAGCTCTCGGGGAGGAGAATGTTGTTGAGAACAACAATGGTCGGAATGGCAATAATGTTGCTAATTCCCAAGCTACACCAGTGAACGTTGGTTCACAAGATGGTGGGAGCACTGAGGGATATATTCCCATGACTCGGGTACCTACGGTACCGAGTGGTTTGGCCGAAAGACCGGAGAAGTTCACCGGTGTTGGATCGAACTTCAATAGGTGGCAGCAAAAGATGCTGTTCTACCTGGCAACTCTCGGCTTGGCGAGATTCTTGACCGAGAAGGTTCCCGAATTAAGGGAACAGGATGCCCAATCCGTGATGGTAGTTGGCTATTGGAAGGATTCGGACTTCCTATGCCGAAACTACATCCTAAATGGATTATGTGATGCGTTATACGATGTATATCGCAAGATTGGCACAGCGAAAGCGCTGTGGGAAGCCTTGGATCATAAATACCGAAATGAGGATGCCGGGGCAAAGAAATTTGTGGTTGGCCGATTCCTTGACTTCAAAATGGTTAATTCCAAAACCGTGCTAAGTCAGGTTGAAGATTTACAACTAATCTTTGATGAAATCCGTGACGAAGGCATGACGTTGAGTGAAGCCTTCCAGTGGGATCCGTTATCCACTTGCTGCCTCCAGGGTGGAAGGACTTCAAGAATTACCTTAAGCATAAGCGAAAGGAAATGAACCTGGAGGACCTGATCCAGCGACTCCGAATTGAGGAGGGGAACAGGACGAATGATGGGAGAAATTCTGTCACTGTTGGCACTAAAGCCAATGTTGTGGAGCATGCTAAAGGCTCCAAGAAGAACAAGAAGGACAAGCAAAAGCTAGGTCCGAAAGGAGGCATTACCAAGAAGAAATTTCATGGAAAATGCTTCAACTGTGGCAAGACTGGCCACAAGTCCTCTGAGTGCAAAGTTCCAAAGAAGAAGAACAAGAGTTCTGAAGCCAACATGGTTGAGGAAAGCAATAAGAAGGAGGTCGAGATTAGCCTTTCGGCTATGGTGACCGAGGTGAACCTCGTGGACTCTAACCCACGAGAGTGGTTCATCGATACTGGTGCAACAAGGCATTTGTGTTGCAACTGAGAGATGTTCAATACCTTTGAGACCGTTGAGGGCGAGAAGGTTTGGATGGGAAACTCTGCTCAGTCTGCTGTGGAAGGCGTGGGCAAGGTGGTTTTGAAGATGACTTCCGGGAAGGAACTGACGTTGAACAACGTGCTGTATGTTCCAGAGCTGGGGAAGAATCTGGTGTCTGGCTCACTGTTGAACAAGCATGGCTTTCACATAGTGTTCGAGTCAGACAAGGTTGTTTTGTCTAAGTTAGGAATGTTTGTAGGTAAAGGTTATGTAACTGATGGGCTTTTTAAGCTCAATGTAATGCCTATTATCATGAATAAGAGCAAATTTAATTCCGTTGACTTGCTTGAGTCTTCCAATTTGTGGCATGGTAGACTAGGTCACGTTAATTATAATTCTATACGTAGATTAATTAACATGGACCATATTCCCAATTTTCAAATTAACACAAATAACAAATGTGAAATTTGTGTTGAGGCAAAATTAACGAAAGTACCTTTAAAATCGGTTGAAAGGGAAACTGAACCACTAGAATTAATCCATAGTGATTTGTGCGATTTTAGATCGATACAAATGAGAGGTGGTAATAAATATTTTATCATGTTTATCGACGATAGCACACGTTATTGCTATGTGTATTTGCTGAAAAGCAAAGACGAAGCCTTGGAAAAATTCATTCTTTATAAGAATGAAGTTGAAAACCAACTTAATTGTAAAATTAAGAAAGTTAGAAGCGATCGAGGTGGTGAGTAGGAAACACCTATTGGTGACTTCTGTGCGAGTGTAGGTATAATACACGAGCGTACTGCACCTTACTCACCTCAATCGAACGGTGTTGCCGAACGAAAGAATCGTACATTGAAAGATATGATGAATGCGATGCTTATAAGTTCGGGCCTACCTCAAGACGCGTGGGGAGAGGCTATTTTGACAAGTAATTACCTTTTAAATAAGGTACCCCACAAGAAGCTTGATAAGACTCCTTATGAGCTGTGGAACGGTAAGAAACCTTCCTACCAGTACCTGAAAGTGTGGGGGTGTCTTGCCAAAGTTTTGGTGCCAACACCTAAGAAAGTAAAGATAGGTCCTAAGACGGTGGACTGTATCTTTATTGGCTATGCACATAATAGTAGTGCTTATCGGTTCTTAGTACACGAGTCCCATAATCCGGACGTACACGAGAACACGATAATAGAATCAAGGAATGCATCTTTCTTTGAAAATGTATTTCCTTGTAGGTCCAACGAGGGACCGAGTTCGTCAAAACGAACGTTTGACGAAGCTATGGATAATGATAGGGGGGAATCTGAGAGAGAACCCGAGCTCGAGCCGAGACGCAGTAAGCGGACGAGAGTTGGAAAATCATTTGGTCCTGATTTTCTAACTTACTTGTTGGAGTACGATTCGAGTACTCTAACTTGTTTATTAGAAAATGAACCCGATTTTCTATCTTGTTTGATAGAAAATGAGCCTCGAACGTACGGAGAAGCCGTGACTTCTACAGAAGGACCAATGTAGAAAGAGGCTATTAAAAGTGAAGTGGATTCTATTTTACAGAATCACACTTGGGAACTTGTTGATCTTCCTCCAGGTAGTAAACCCTTAGGATCCAAGTGGGTCTTTAAAAGGAAGATGAAACCCGATGGTTCCATCGAGAAGTATAAGGCTAGGCTTGTAATCAAGGGTTACAGGCAACGCGAGGGCCTTGATTACTTCGACACGTATTCTCCCGTGACGAGAATAAACTCCATTAGAATGATACTTGCTATAGCCGCGCTGCGAAATTTGGAAGTTCATCAAATGGACGTTAAAACCGCTTTCCTAAATGGCGAACTAGATGAGGAAATCTATATGGAACAACCCGAAGAGTTCGTGGTTCCGGGCCAAGAAAGGAAAGTGTGTAAGTTGGTTAAATCGCTATATGGTTTAAAACAAGCGCCTAAGCAATGGCACGAGAAGTTTGACCATGCGATGTTGACTAATGGATTTAAAATAAACGAAAGTGACAAATGTGTCTACGTTAAAGAAATGATAGATGGTTATGTCATTCTTTGTTTATACGTAGATGACATGTTCATCGTTGGTAGTAACGATCGAATGATCAAGTCTACCAAAAACATGTTAAATGCGAGATTTGACATGAAGGATATGGGTTTAGCTGATTTAATCCTCGGGATTAGAATCATTAGAAGACCTGATGGCCTTGTGTTGAGCCAATCACATTATATCGATAAAATCCTTGAAAAATTTAACAAGGATAATCATCAAGGGACTAGTACGCCATTAGATCGAAGCGTTCATCTAACCAAGAACCACGAGGAGTGTATCTCTCAAGTAGAATATGCTCGGGTTATTGGTAGTTTGGTGTATCTAATGAGCTGTACTAGGCCAGATATTGCCTTTGCGGTTAGTAAACTCAGTAGATATACGAGTAACCCCGGTGCCATGCACTGGACGGCAATAGTGAAGGTTCTGAGATACTTAAGGTATACTCGAGACCTTGGACTGCACTATGGGAGATATCCTGCTGTACTTGAAGGGTATAGCGACGCTAGCTGGATATCTGATATTAAGGACTCTAAGTCCACGAGTGGCTACGTGTTTACACTAGCCGGTGCAGCCGTTGCATGGAAATCCTCTAAACAAACCGTGATAGCTAGATCCACGATGGAATCTGAGCTGATAGCCTTGGACAAATGTTGTGAAGAGGTTGAATGGCTACGCCATTTTTAGAGGATATTCCTAATTGGGAAAGACCTGTACCTCCAATGTGTGTGCACTGCGATAGTCAAGCTGCAATTGGACGAGTACAGAATCATATGTATAATGGTAAGTCTAGACATGTGCGTCATAGACATAATACCATTAGACAACTTCTTACAACTGGTGTTGTCTCGATTGACTACGTAAAGTCAATAGACAATATAGCGGATCCGCTAACCAAAGGGTTATGTAGAGTAGCTGTGGAGAAGTTGAGACGAGGAATAGGTCTAAAGCCCTTGGTATAAAGTTCTATAGTGGACACCCAACCTAGCTGGCACCTAGGTTCAATGGGACAACTAAATTATGGAACGGAGCGTGTCACTGTGGGGGTCTCGGATTCCCTACCACTCCTCGTTAGAAACAGTGGCTCCCGCACAAGGTTAGCATGATAAATGCTTTAGTGATTCGAATGTCGGTTGACATATGTGAGTATGCGGGATACTCGGGAAAGAATCACCTATGTGAGAGAGAAGTGAGGGTCGCTTCAAAGGAGAATTGACGGGCACAATTCTTCACAAACTCTTACAGAACCAGGAATGGTGACCCACGACCAAAATGGGCACAATCATGAGAACAAAGCATGGTTGGGAGGTTCCTGTGTGAGATATGTCATCGTCTACACAAACGGCAGTCGGTTCAAAGACATCGCGTTCTACCGTACAGTCAGTAGACTAAATGTATCTTCATGAGGGAAGGTTCAAAGGGTGTGACCCTACCTATCCTATGCAGGGATCGACCGTTGAACACAGTTGTTTCCGATTTTAAAACTACCCCGAAAATCAATTTTCATTCATGTGGGGATTGTTGGAAAAATTAGCTTAAAATGGCATAAAATGGCATATTAAGTGGCTATTTTGTGGTACAATTATCAGTGGGGTCCACTTCCGATTTGGGTCGGGTCAAAGTGGATTCGGATTCTTCGTAGTAAGACGAAGAGATTGATATATTGTACGCTCAAAACAGATAATGGGTGAATGAGATATTGATTCTCAAAGTAGACCCATTTGAGTTGGGAAATGAAGGAAAATAGAGGACTTTGTCCCACATTGGTTTGGAAACAAGATTTGCCCCCCTTATATACATGAGCTCTTTTGAAGCTTGTAGAATTGTATAGCATAGATGCTCTCGCGCGTGGGGGGGGGGGGGGGGGTGCAAATCAAAATTCAACTAGAGGAGATCGATAAGGCTTGATTTAAGCCCGAGCTCGCGTGCGCCGGCACGTCCATAAGTTATGCCAAACTTCGCCCGCAACCGAACCGAGAGCACTTACTCTCGTGCTAGCACGAGAGGAGCAAGAGAGGTCTGTTATGGAATTAATACTGTTTTAAGGTCAGGTGTTATACAATTGGTTTAATACCAATTAAAGAGAGGTAGAGCAGTAGCTTTTTATACAGTACAAAAAATCGAAAGAAATTCCAGTAGCTTTCAGCTTCTCAAAGCTCTGCTTCTACTCTCTTCTTTACCAACTAGTGTTCACTGCTTTGCTTTGTTTGCTGGGTTCTTTGTTTAGGTGCTTAAACAAAGAATCGAAGCACGTTTTATCCTGGGAAACCTAGGCCACAACGCTCCTAGCACTTGTGGGAGGTAGCAAATAAGGTTTTAAGGAAAAGAACTTTGTGTTCGAACTCGTGCTAAACCTATACCCAAACACTCAACCTTTTCCTTCCCAGTTTTTTTTTTTTTTCCCATATAATAATCATATAATATTAATCTTTCCGTAGGATTATTATTATTTTGGGATTTTCCACCTTTTACCCAACATTTATGTGTCTGGTTCGGTTAACGAGATTTGACTGAAGTTATTTTCAATTTAATTTTTTCATAATATTAAATTTAGTATTAGTATACAAAATTTATATATTAGAAAGTACACTAAACATATTATTAAATACAAAAATTAAATTTAAAAATTAGTAAAAAATAATAAAGAAAATAAATTAAGAAGAAAGAATTGATTTGACCAATGAATAATAAGTAAGATAGATAAAATGTGACAGATGAAATATTTTTTGTTAAATTAATAAAAAAGCAACATCAACTCAAAGTAAAAAATAAAAATTGAAGTGTGAGTATTGTGAATTAGACATGTTAGATCCAAAAAAAACGTCTGACATTTTTATTTAGAAACAAATGTAACGTCAATCTAAAAAATGATCTACACATAACACACTATACTGTATTTAACAAAAATATATTTTATATTCCAAAAAAAAAAACAAAAATCTATTTTATTTAATACAAGAAACAGCTGGATGCAAAAAGGTGTGGATAGTGGAGGATTGAAATGGAAAAAATCAAATAATAAATGCATTTCTGTAATAATTAATACTTAAATAAATTGACCTTTTGGAAAAACCCAAACCCAATTACCCACTATGGAAAAACCCCAAACCGGTTCTCATTGACCCCGCTTTCTTCATCATCTCAGATCTCTCTCTCTTTCTATCTCTCTTCCTCTTTCTATATCTACATACAAGAATCTTTCTTCCTTTGTATGTACATACATGTAGATTAGGGTTTCGTTTGATTAATATACTCGAGAAAAATAAAACCCCCAAAAAAAGTCTCTTCTTCATTCTTCTTCTGGTTCGGCAATTAATGGGGGTCAAGATCTCCGAAATTTAACTTCTGGGTTGCTTCAGATTTCCTGATTTGTTAGCAGTTTGTGAACTTTTCCTTTCTTTGTTCTCAAAAAAGAGTACAAATTGCAATGACGGTGGGCTCTGAGAGCGCAGCTGAGACTTCACCGACGTCAATGGAGGCGCCGCCGCCGAAGAAATACGGAGTTACAAAGCCTTTGTCTCTGGCTGGGCCATCCGAGGCAGATCTTCAGAGAAGCGCAGCACTCGAAAAGGTGGTATTTTTTCGTTTATCAACTTAATTTTTTGTTGACTGGCTTAACGAAATTTAACAAAGTTTTTTTTTTTTTATTTTTTTTTATATTTAAATAAAATGAAGAAAATTAAATTAGATGACATTTGTTTTCACTATCTAGTTGGGGCTTGAATTGGAATTAATTTTGTGTTGAATTTTGATTTGAAGTTCTTGAGGGATTCAGGGTTGTACGAGAGTGATGAAGAAACTGCTAAGAGAGAGCAGGTGCTGCGCCAGCTTGATCAGGTAATGTGTTTAGGTTCAATGGTTAGTGGGAGTAATTATATTTTTATCTCCTTCATTGTTCTCATTGCAGTATATCTGTGCACATTTCTACAAAACTTTATGAAGAGGAGTGTAATTTTGTTAAACATTTGGCTTTCCAGTTAGTTTGTGTTGTATGAATGCCTGCCCTATATGTCTCGAAATGCAGTGAGTCTTAAGATGGTAGTACTAAAACAAGGTGGAAGGCTTTTCATCTTAATTTGTTACTGTGAAAGTTTTGTGCGAAGCGCAGGTTTAGTCGGCTATGAGGATAGAATATGTTTTGTTAGGTTTTATATGAGCTGTCTAGACAAAAATCAACAACAAACAAGTGTGATAAATGAGATGCTTGAGCTTAGTCCTATTTGGCTTGACAGTATGGGAAAAAAACTATCACCCTTTCAATTGAGTCAACAAAAACAGCTATTGCAAGACAGTATATCAGTATATGACTTATATGACTATAAAACATCAAATTCAAATCTTCTCACATGTAGATCTGTGTGGAACCCTTTTTTCTTAAACTATGTTGGACATGCAATTTTTATATGGAAAATAGAATATGTATACAGTTTTGGAATAATCTCATGTGATACAATGCCATTGACATTGAATAAAAAAATACACCATTGGATCTGAAATGAAAAATTGTTTCACTCGCTTTGATGGTCTTGCTTAGAGGATGATGAAAATAGAAGTGATGTAAGAGGGAGAAACAAAGGGCTTTTAGCTCTTTGGGGGAGAGAGAGTTGTGGGAGAAGAAAGAGGACTCAATTTTTCCTTATAGAAAGCAGTAAGATGTTCATGAGAAAATATAGCGCCAATGCCCATTCCAGTAGCATTGCATTCAATGAAAAAACACAACACCTTGAGTATGTTGAAGCTAGCTTTGTCTTGTTTACTCCACTTAGTCTCACACTCTCACCAACCTGCACACCTCACTACTCATGACAAAACCAAGAAAAATCAGCCCCTTTAGTTAAGGCAGAGAAAATGGTTTCCTTGCAGTGAATGAACCCCTTCTGCGGTAGCACTATTTTTTCTTTTAGAGCTTTATTTTTTGGCGGACTTGTGTGGTAATATGAACAATTTGGTAGACTAGACCTTGGGATAAAATCTACTATATGTTGAATCCGTAAGGGCAATAAACCATCTGGAAAATTGTCAGGTGGTACATTCCAAAATTTTTTCAACAGAACTTGAAACTCATGGGGTACATGTTTAGGCACCACAGTCTGTTCTCTAGCTACTAGTAAGTGTGAAAGTGTGAAGGGTTTCATCTATTTCTCAACATAGAACTGTACAGATTACAATAATTTATACTGAAAACTAGCTATAACCTAATGGGCCCACTGTAACGGGCCTAGGGTTTCAACACTCCCCCTCAAGCTGGAGAGTATAGATCATAAGCTCCCAGCTTGTTACAAATATATTCAACTCTAGGAGCTCTAAGGGATTTCGTCAAGATATCAGCTAACTGATTTGCAGAATTAACAAAGCTA
Source organism: Ipomoea nil (assembly GCF_001879475.1). Lineage (NCBI taxonomy): Eukaryota > Viridiplantae > Streptophyta > Magnoliopsida > Solanales > Convolvulaceae > Ipomoea > Ipomoea nil. The sequence continues at coordinate 9,059 of NW_017619829.1, read as the reverse complement.
GTTTTAATACACCCTGACACAATCTTCTCTCTAATGAAGTGACAGTCAACCTCAATGTGTTTAGTCCTCTCATGATAAACAGGATTTGACGCGATGTGTAGAGCTGCTTGATTGTCACATATCAACGTCATTTGGGCAACATTGCCACATTGCAGTTCTTGTAGTAGGTGTTTAAGCCACATAAGCTCACATGTGGCAAGCGCCATGGCTCGATATTCTGCTTCAGCACTGGACCTAGCAACCACATCCTGTTTCTTACTTTTCCAAGATATGAGATTACCTCCAATGAGAATACAATAACCTGAAGTAGAGCGTCTGTCAAACGGGCAACCAGCCCAATCTGCATCACAATACCCAACAACTTGTGAATGTCCTCTATCTTCGTATACTAAGCCTTGTCCTGGTGCTCTCTTGATATACCTTAGAACACGAACAGCAGCATCCCAATGAGAATCACAAGGTGTCTCAAGAAACTGACTCAACACACTAACTGCGAAGGAGATATCCGGTCGTGTGATCGTGAGATAATTCAGTTTTCCAATCAATCTCCTATATCGCTCTCGGTCAGGCAATGGCTCCCCTTGTCCTGGTAGGAGTTTAACATTCGGATCCATTGGATTATCAACCGGTCTACTGTCCAGCATGCCAGTTTCTTCTAAGATATCCAAGGCATACTTCCTTTGAGAAATAACAACACCACTGCTAGATTGAGCCACTTCAATTCCAAGAAAGTATTTTAGCTTACCCAAATCCTTAGTCTGGAACCGACTAAAGAGATACTCCTTCAACTGAAATATGCCCTCTTGATCACTCCCTGTAATAACAATGTCATCCACATATACTACAAGGTATATGCATTTCTCATTAGAATGACGATAGAAAACAGAATGATCAACTGCACTTCTTGTCATACCAAACTCACACACCACAGAACTAAACCTTCCAAACCAAGCTCGTGGAGATTGCTTTAAACCATATAAAGAACGGCGAAGTTTACATACCATACCAGACTCCCCCTGAGCAACAAACCCAGGTGGTTGCTCCATATAAACCTCCTCGTGAAGATCACCATGAAGAAAGGCATTCTTGATATCCAGCTGGTGTAAGTCCCAATGATGAATGGCTGCCAAAGACAAAAGTAAACGAACTGAAGCAATTTTAGCAACCGGGGAAAAAGTATCAGTATAATCCAAACCAAAAATCTGAGTATAGCCTTTTGCCACCAGACGAGCCTTAAGATGATCAATTGCGCCATCAAGGCCCACTTTCACCGTATAAATCCATCTACAACCAACCACAGTTTTACCAGGAGGAAGAGGAACCAACTCCCACGTGCCACTAGACTGGAGGGCCTCCATTTCTGTTAACATGGCTTGACGCCAACCTGGATCCGAGAGAGCCTCACGAGTGGATTTGGGTATAGACACAGAAGATAGGTGAGAAAGAAATGCAAAGTAAGGGGACGAGACACGGTGATAACTCAGAAAGGTATATATAGGATGGGGGTTACGAGTAGAACGTGTACCTTTTCGAACAGCAATAGGTGCCTCAGTGAGATCAGTGTCAGATTGCAGTGGAAGTGGTGGAACCGCAGCCGGAGGATCGGACAATACTGGCAAGTCACTAGGGACCTTAGGAACTGCAGGGCGAGGACGCCGGTGATAAACCTGAAGGGGCGGGTTAAGAGGAGTCGGTTGAGCTGGAGGAACAGTGGACTGGACAAGAGGAAGTGGACCAAGATAAGGTATGGGGAGCACCTCAGAGACAGGGATTGTGTCTCCTGATGAGGACTGGAAAAATGGTGTGGACTCAATAAAGGTGACATCTGCGGATACAAAGTGACGCTTTAGTGCTGGAGAATAACACCTATAACCCTTTTGGACACGGGAATAACCCAAAAAGACACACTTGGCTGCTTTAGGATCTAATTTGGATCGACCTGGAGTCATGTCATGGACAAAACAAACACACCCAAAAACACGAGGTTGAATAGGGAAAGGATCAACAGAAGGACACACAATGGAATATGGGGTGTCATTGTTAAGAGCAGAAGATGGCATGCGATTGATCAGGTAACAAGCAGTAAGGATAGCATCAGCCCAGAATTGAGAATGAACATGGGAGTGTAACAACATAGTACGGGCAATTTCTACTAGATGTCTATTCTTACGCTCAGCCACCCCATTCTGCTGAGGTGTGTAAACACATGACCTTTGATGCAATATACCACGAGATGTCATATATGACTGAAAAGGATGAGAGAGATATTCTTTAGCATTATCACTACGCAAAACACGAATGAGTTTGCCAAATTGAGTTTGTATTTCAGCACGAAAAGTTTGAAAAATCTGAAACAATTCAGAACGATCTTTCATAAGGAAAACCCAAGTGCACCTTGAATAATCATCAATAAAGGTTACGAAATAACGAAAACCCAAAATAGAGTTGACACGACAAGGACCCCATATATCTGAATGAACTAAATCAAAGAGGGACGCAGCCCGATTATTGACTCTTCTCGGAAAAGACTGACGTGATTGCTTTCCAAGATGACACGACTCACAATCAAAAGACTCAACAGACAGACCTGGGACCATCCGTTTTAGTTTAGAGAGACTAGGATGACCCAAACGACTATGAATAAGTAAAGGAGACTCTGTAGAGGCAGAAGCAGCAACATCACCACCCCGCATGTAATAGAGGCTCTGTGACTCATTGCCGGTGCCAATCACCCTCCCCGTACTGCGATCCTGCACAACAACCGAATCAGCACAAAAGGTTATGGAACAATTGAGAGTACGGGTAATTTTACTCACAGAGATAAGGTTGAAGGGACTGTTAGGGACATATAAAACAGACTCCAAGGAAAAAGACGATATAGGGGAAGCCTGACCAACACCAATTGCTGGTGTTTGATGACCATTAGCTAAGGTGACCATGGGTAAAGTCTTAGACTTAGACACATTATGCAAAAGAGAAAGGTTACCAGAAATATGATCTGAAGCACCTGAGTCCAATATCCAAGAGTTTGGAGTATTGGCGTGTGAAAGACAAACCAAAGAGGAAGTACCAGCATTAGGTGTGGAAGATTCAAGGCGGGATGCTGCTTTAAGTTGGAGATACTCTTCATATTCCCTAGAGGTCATCTCAACTGGGGTAGAGGTTGGCTCATAAGTCTGACTCTCGGATGCAGCAGCCTGGGCCAGATTAACAGAACGGGGAGGCCGACCATGTAACTTCCAACAACGATCTTTGGTATGACCATCTTTGTGGCAGTATTCACACCGAGGAAGTTTGCCACGACGACCACCACCACCACTAGATGGTCCAGAAGGTCCTCTATCCACAGCCCGAGTAGCTAGAACTGATGACTCTCCAATAGGTTCAACTGAGGGAGTTGAGGCAATACGAAGCAGTCTGGCAGCAGCGTCAGTGTAGGTAGGCACACTAGGACTGGATAAAATCTGATCACGAATGTGAACCTGGTCAGGCCGAAGGGTAGCCAAGGTCATCACCATAAAGAACTTATCATACTGCTTCATATGACTTTCTGACGTCTCCTGATATGGAAGTAAATTATGATACTCCTGCTGTAAAGCTTCCATCCGACCCAAGAAATCCTGTGTACTCATATCAGCAGTGGAACGGAAATTAAGCATATTAGATACAAGGGAATATAGCCTTTGGATATCATTAGTATACAATGACTTAGCTTTATTCCACACATCATAACAAGTGTCATAAGACTTGTAAATAAGATATAATTTAGGGTCAATGGATTGCCACAACATATTGCACAATAACGCATCTGACTTCTCCCAATCTGATTTCTTCGACTCTTCAATTTCCCCAACCTTTTTGGTTAGATGATCAGACATCCCCTGGCCTTTGAACCAGAGTGTCACAGAAGCGGCTCACGAAGTGTAGTTTTCACTCCCAACCAATTTGTCCATAGTAATGGTGGGATAAGAGGTAAAGGAAGCCATAGAGATTACCCAAAAAGAAAAAACACACTGTCTGTTTCTCTCTGACCGGCGGTGACCTGCGGCGGCGGCGGCGGTGGCCGGCGGTGGCGAGGAAAACGGTCAACACTCCCGGAAGCGTCTCGTCGAGACGAGTCCAATGGTGGTGACGACGTCTCGATCGGAGATCGGAGGAGAGAGTTATGGCCGGAAAACAGCGGCGGTTCCCGGCGACGGCGCGTGGCGGCGCGTGCGGCGGCGGATGGCGACCGGACTCTGGGCACAGACTCGCGACGGAGCTCCGGTGAGGCCTGTGGTCTCGGTTTGGGAGAAGAACCACCAGGCAGAGGTCGGAGAGAGAAGACCAGTCGCGGCGGCAGTGAAACTCCGGTGGCGGCGGCGGCGGCGCGGCAGCGGGGAAGAGAGGGGAAAAACTATCTAGGGTTTAGGCTCTGATACCATGTGAAAGTGTGAAGGGTTTCATCTATTTCTCAACATAGAACTGTACAGATTACAATAATTTATACTGAAAACTAGCTATAACCTAATGGGCCCACTGTAACGGGCCTAGGGTTTCAACAGTAAGTTAACGACTCTTAGCTTGCTAGCTTCATCGATGAGTTCTTGAGTTCCTTCCACTTATCTAAAAGTATGATGGTGATAGTCTTTTGCTTCATTGGGTTACCCTAAGAGGATAAGGGAATCACATTCTTTTTATGCCAAATAAAAGAATTACTCCGTCTTCGGTGGTGTGTAGCATCAGCATCATGCTTGCATAACCTCTTCCAATAGAACTCTAGTTTAAATAGAACTATAAGGGAAGAAGTGCTTGAAACATTAAATGCATCATAGTGGTAAAGAAAATAAGATTTAAAGGAAATGTAGATATTGAGAATATTTAAAGCTCTAGCTGCCAAAGTCGGAGGATTCTTGGACTTCCCACGTACTCCATTTGTGTGTGTGTGTGTGTGTACACACACACACACACACATATTTGTAGTATATATGTATAAGAGTTGACTCTCATGCTATATGCAAAAGTAACGTGGAGTAGTAAGGGAAATAGAGGAGCTGCTTGGGTTCCTAGATGAGACTAAGGTAGACATGATGCACTGACAAACTTGTTGTTTTGAGTCAAGGAAATAGGAGGTCATTGAGATCAGCTTATGAGACTATTCATGCAGGCTTGAATCTAGCTTTCAACATATAGTTGTGGACTCTCACTTGTATTGAATTGAGACCAAAAGGGCAAAAGGTGAATCTTTCCCTTGTGTTTGTCTTTTGTTGTTGTTGAAAATATTAGTTCATTACTTTGGAAACATTTTTTGTTGAAGTGTGTCCCACAATTGAAAAATTAGACATAACGAATTAGGTTTACCGTGCTATGAGTTTAACTATCTAATCATATATGTCTTTTTACATGTAAATTGCTAATACCGTGCTACGAACCGCTAGTACAATTCGTTGGTCAAAACAGCTAACCCATCCGCTAACCGCTATCAGCTAACCAATCCGTTAACCTCTAATTGCCAAACAAGGCCTGTAACTTTTTTTTTTTTAAAATCCAAATGATTAGGGTCTAATTTGTTCGTGAACACAACTTTTGCTTGTTTTCTCATCACTTGTGGTCTATTCATAATCCTAACGTGGTACCAAAGCAAGTTCAACCCATTTTCATTTGTTGTCTGGATGTCTAGCCCCAACTGCATGTGGCTTTATTCTTGATTGTCCATCCATATACCTAGCCCCTACATGCTTTCAAGCTTCAAGGGGAGGAGTTCCGATTCCAAGTGGTGTTTAGATTCAAGATGGTCTAGTTGTCCACTTAAGGGAGAGCGTTGAAGTGTGGCCCACATTAAAAGTTAGAGAGAAAGAGATGGGTTTATACTTTATAATACTATATAGGTTCAACTAGCTAATCAGTTGTATTCAACTTTTTTAGTCTTGGTTTGACTCAAATGCATTACAACCCAATTTGTTCATAGACATGACTCCTGCATGTTTTCTCATCACTTCTGGCCTATTCTTAATTTTAATATGATTTTTAGGCAATACAACAATCCTATTTATTCCCAGTCTGATGTTCTTTTGCTTGCTTTGAATATGTGATTGGCATTAATACTGTCAATTGTGGTTTAGATTGTGAAGCTCTGGGTGAAGAAATTGACCCGTCAGAGAGGTTACTCAGATCAAATGGTGGAAGATGCAAATGCTGTTATATTGACTTTTGGCTCCTACCAGTTAGGGGTAAGTAAAATTTTCAGTTATTTTATGTACATTAGAATTTAGGAGGACATCAGATGTAATATCTCAAGGTTCTACATATTTGCTTCTTATTAAACATTTGAAAGTTATCTATCTCTTTTTTATTTAATTCATAGGTTTTTCATTGCACTGATTTTTAGATACTTAAGAAAAATCACGTACCTCTAGACCAAAAAATTCCCTATGATAGTGCAAAGCAGCATGTTGTAAAATCATAAACTGAAGGAGGATAATAACTGCAAAAAGACTATATTAATAGCTTGCTGATTTTAGTCTTGTGATGGCTTGAAAAATTGTTTTGCATGTTACTCAATAATATTCTTTAATCAGTAACATTTACATAAATTTCTTAATAGCATACGATCCTTGCTGAAAATTTTCTTCCTTATCTTATGAATGCTTGGCAATGATGATAAAATAGCTAAAAAGGAAAATGTTAAGGCAAACATGAACGGATGAACCACAATGTTCTATGTTCGTAAGTTTTGTGCAGTTAGTAGAGGGAAGCTGAATAAACCTAACTGTAGATGCAGGTGTAAATCAACTACAGCTAGCTAAATAGAGGGTAGCAATAAAAAACCTTACTGAAGGTGCAGGCTTAAATAAAACCTTTCTGAAATAAGAAAATTGTTTAGAGTGAGGTAACCATGAACCATATGTCCTCTTGAGTTAACAAGTTTTGTGTAATTAGTGTAGCAGACTGAATGAACCAGAAGTTAAAGTGGAGTTCTCTATACATAAAACATTTAGCTATATTCAAGCAGCATCTACTGTAAAGCTAATTTATTAAGCACAATTTGACATCAGGAATAGAAAGGAGATCCTGTTAATAATGCACTATTCTGGATGAGGCAATGGAAATAAAAAAGACTACAAACAAAAAAGTAATTGACACACTTACTGTGGATGCCATTGCTTATTTTGAAATTTGAATTAGTTAGAGATGCCCTGAATTATATTTTTGGTAATTCTTTTGTAGTCCCTCTCACACTAGAGGGAAGTGGGTTTTGGCCTTTGGGAATGAACGGATGAACCTTATGATTTAACGAGAATAAGGACTGGGTGGAGCTTTTTATGAATTTTATAGTGGCCATCAACAGTATTCTGATTTGAAGTGGTGATTGTTGTGATGTTAAAAAGCATTAGGTTTGCTAGTCTCTGACAAAATTTGAACAGTTAGCTTGGTCATTGCAATTAAGTTCTTTTTTGTTGGGAATAGGGGTGTAAATGAGCCGAGCCGCTCGCGAGTCGCTCGTGAGCGGTTCGGTCAACGCTCGGCTCAAACTCGGTCAAAATCGAGCTCGGCTCGAGCTCGAGCAGCTCGTGGATTAAACGAGCACGAGCCGAGCTTAGGTATTGTAGGCTCGCGGCTTGACGAGCCGCTCACGAGCCTTATAATATATTATATAATATATAATATAATTATATTGTATTTAGTATATAAAAATAATAATTGGGGGAGGGAAATTAAAATACTTTAATAATTATGTAGGGATAAAAGTCATAAAACAAAGTAGTTTAAATTTTAAATCAAACAGGTCAAATTTGAGATCAAACTCGAGCTCAAATTCGAGCCTAAACTCGAGCTCGAATTCGAGCCTGAACTTGAGCTCGAGTTCAGGCTCGAATTCGAGCTCGAGCTCGAACATCAGTCACGAGCTCGAACAAGCTCGAGCAGTGCTATCATTAACGAGCACGAGCATGAGCCTACCCAGGCTCGGGCTCGGCTCGGCTCGTTTACACCCCTAGTTGGGAATCTGGATAATAATATCTTTGTTTGTAGCTATGATGTTGGATAAGAGGTAACATTAATGTAGTTTAGGCATGAATTTGGATGTTTACTGTGGGAAATACATTAGTAATATCATGATTTCTAAGAATTATTTAATTAATTCTGGCTTTTATCATGAGCAGTATTGGACCAATCTTCTGTTCTGAAGCAAATGTGTGAAGTGAGTGCATTTTAGATAGTGAATCCTTCTATAGTGGCTTTTGATACTCCAACCCATGCTATGTAATATTACCAGCCTGTCAAATGACTTGACAGTTAGGCTATAGGTGCTTGATATGGTAACTAAAAACTTTTAGTGCAAAATACGGCAGGGAAAGAATGATTACGAGGTGTCTGCATATCAAAACTGTAACTAATATATTTTATTTGTTACTTGGATTTTAATTCATTTAAACTATAAATACGACACACTGCCTATCTGAAAGGGGTAACCAGAAGTGTCTTCAGATGGTAGAAAGAATATAATGTTACAAAATCCAGACCTTATACGTACTAAAATTTCTGTCTATGTTAAATAAAACTGTAGTTATTCCTAGTTATCAAATTTAATTGGTTCCTATGGTAATAACTTGAAGCTTTCCCTTAGCACATAATGTGTCCACAAGTGATATTTCTTGTAGGTTCATGGGCCAGGAGCTGACATTGACACATTGTGCATTGGGCCATCTTATATTAATCGAGATGTGAGTATCAAGTTGTGGATAAAATACCTTTAGTTCACTATTGTTAGTTCTACATCTACTGCTGTTTAAAGAGTTCACTTCTGTATCCGTTCTCTCTGCAGGAAGATTTTTTCATTATTCTGCGTGATATTTTAGTTGAAATGGAAGAAGTTAGTGAACTTCAACCTGTTCCTGATGCTCATGTCCCTGTTATGAAATTCAAATTTCAAGGGATATCAATTGACCTTCTTTATGCAAGTATCTCTCTACTAGTCGTCCCAGAAGTAAGTTTGAACAAATGTGTTGATGTTTAGTTCCTTAAATATTCCATTCCATTTACTTAACTTTCTAATTGCCTTATCCAATTTCAGATCTAAA